>NW_021941230.1:16798560-16886060 GCF_902148845.1 Salarias fasciatus
CGGACGCAGATCACATGTCTGCAGCTCGCTGGACGGGGGGACGGGGGGACGGGGGGGACGGGGGGGACGGACGCTGCTCACACTGCAGACCTCCGGCCCTCTCGTGTGAAGATCCGCAGCTTCCTTCATGCTCGGTATTAATTATTAGCCGGCCGTCCATTCCTCACGCCGGCTCCCAGGGTTCACGCGGAGGCCCGGGTGGAGAGCTCATGTTTCATCGGCGCGGAGGAAGCGCCGGGCGACGTTGATCCATCGCCGCCGCCGAGAATCGCGCTAATTGAAATGAATATCATAATTTTTCTGGTCTGCCTTCAAAAGCAGACCAATGAGAGCCGACCCTCGCCGTCTTCCGGCCGTCCGTCACCGGCGCCGCGCCGCGCCACGCCGCGCCACGCCACGCCGCGCCGCGCCGGGCCGGGCGGTGGTTCTGGAGCAGAATAATCAGGATCCGCAGTGGAATCCTGGGGTTCTGCTCTCGCCTCCCGTCACAGCCTTTTCCTTTTTTTTCCCATGAAGCACTGCGGCTCCCAGCACCTCCCGGCCCCCGTGTTTCATAAATGTTTTGCTTTTGTTTGCTTATGTCGAGGAAATCCCGCGGTGTTTACCTACCCGGAGCCGCGCGCCGGGCCGTCCTCTTCCTGGTTATTAATTTGCGTCTGGCTTATTTATTATGAGGCTTGTCTCAGCACTTTATCTGAGCCGCCGAAACCGCCGCACCAATAAAACCCTGTTATTACTGTGATTGCTCTTATTTACCCAGCGGTGGAGTGACCTCAGGAAAGAGTGACAACTCCTGGAGTGTTTACCCACATTAATCTGCCGTGTGAGCCGCGGTCCGGCCCGCTATCTGCCCCCCCCCCCCCCCTCCCAGGAACATCCCGGATCTGGTGACGGGGGCAGGAGGGGGTCAGCGTGAGGCAGGAAGCGGGGGCTGACGATGACCAGCGGCCTGGAAGAGGCCCGCACATCCATCACGGCGGCGGCGGCGGCGGTGGCGGCGCTGGCGGAGTCGACCCGGCTCCGGGCGTGAACCCGGCGCCGCTCCGCTCCGCTCCGAGCCGGGCCGCTGTGTGTGTCGAGGTGTGCTGATTGCTGTAATTACAGCTTTCTCCGTTCCAGTTGAGGGAGAACGAGGCGAACGCCGTCCTCCGTAATGGTGTGTGAATAGGTGGAAAAGTGGGGAGGCTGGTGTGTGTGTGTGTGTGTGTGTGTGAGTGTGTGTGTGTCTCCTCGGTGCTGCTTGGCAGACGCACGCCGTGTTGGCCGACACCCCGGCTGCACTCCTGGTGCAGGTTACCCAGTGTTTTGGATTTCTCCGCGCCGGCTGAGGCGTAATCACTGCGCCGCAGCAGAGCCGCGGTTATTTATTCTCTTCAAAGACATTCAAAGTTTTGTACAAACACGGAGGAACGGCGAGCTACAAGAACAACAAGGCGGGAAAAAAAAAAAAACAAAAAGAAGCAGGAGAAGAAGAAGAAGAAGAAGAAGCCAAACCCAGGCGCTGCTTGCCCATGGGCAGTGCAGAGGCGGCCACAGCTGCTGGCTGCAGCTCTCTGAGGCGATGCAGATGTTGGCTCCCTGCAGCTACATTAATGCACCTCTTCACCCCCCACCCCCACCCCCACCCCACCCCCACGTCAGCCTCCACCCTCACACAGCATGTGCACACACACACACACACACACACACACACTAACACACACACACACACACACTGCAGGCTGATGAAGAAAGTCAAACTCTCAGCAACCTTCACTCACTTCCTCTTCCTCAGCTCTCTGTTGACGAGCCTGTTTGAACTCCGGGCGCCGTCGTTTGGCACCAGCATCGTGGAGGAGACTAACAATTGTAATAATTACTTTAAGTTACTAGTAACGTCATTAAGATACTTCTGCCTTCGTTTTGATTTTTTCCTTCAGTACGTCTCGTCTCCACGATGTGCCACAGATTCACTGTTAGAGGAGGAAGATGCTCGATAATCTGGATGTCAGAGGAAGAAGATTCTCTATAATCAGGATGTCAGAGGAGGAAGATGCTCTATGATCTGATGTTAGAGGAGGAAGATGCTCTATAGTCTGGATGTCAGAGGAGGAAGATGCTCTATAATCTGATGCTAGAGGAGGAAGATGCTCTATAATCTGATGTCAGAGGAGGAAGATGCTCCATAATCTGGATGTCAGAGGAAGAAGATTCTCTATAATCAGGATGTCAGAGGAGGAAGATGCTCTATGATCTGATGTTAGAGGAGGAAGATGCTCTATAGTCTGGATGTCAGAGGAGGAAGATGCTCTATAATCTGATGCTAGAGGAGGAAGATGCTCTATAATCTGATGTCAGAGGAGGAAGATGCTCTATAGTCTGATGTTAGAGGAGGAAGATGCTCTATAGTCTGTCAGAGGAGGAAGATGCTCTATAGCTGGGCTACTCAACCCGCGGCCCGCGGGCCGCATGCGGCCCGCAAGCTGTAACGGTGCGGCCCACGGCTGATTGTAAGCAGTGAAAAAAAAATCGACTTTTAATGAGGAAAAAACGTTTCTGATATGCGGACACCAGAGGGCAGTGTGTTTGACCTCCTGACAACAGGCAGATAAGTGTTGCAACTGCGGGGCTGTACCAGCTGGTGGCGGTAATGCGCCAGTAGGCTGTCTGCTCACCGCCAAAAACAAAAGACTCGAAGAAGACCGATCGCAGTGGAGTTCATGGCTGCCGCCGGTAAAATTAAACTAAAGTTATGTGATGAACACAGGAAACTTCAACCGTCATGGGAGGAAGAATTTGCTTTTCTGCAGGTAAATAACAAGCCAGTGTGCCTTCTTTGCCAAAAACCGTCCATTCCTAAACGAGCGAATCTTCAGCGTCGCCGCGACAGCTGTCAGGAATTTATTACAGTAGGACTGCACCACTCAACCTGTGACAACACTGACACTGTTCTGTAACTGAGACACTTCCGAAAGTTTTGTTTTCCTTATTATTAATCCTACGTGAATTTGACTTTGCTAAGAAATGTGACACATCGTCCTGACTTCAGGTGAGTGTAATAGTTTTAGCTGTGACCTTCTGTAGGGCTGCCTGTTGGGCACAGTTTCTGTGAGTAATGCACACCTGTGTTTTTCTTCTGTCATTGTTCTCCAAAAAGTAAGTCACCTGCAGAGCTATGTTTGTATGCTTTACAATGATTGGTTTTTTTTTTGTTTTTTTGTTTTTTTGCCACCGGTGATCTTTTTTGTGATGCACAAGATTTAATTTTTACTTCATTTATTTTTTGCAGGAGTAGGCCAATTATTTTTGTAAAGAATCCCTTAATTTATTTACTTTTTTGTGGAAAAAGACCTGCTTTTTTGTTGTAATTTAGTGAATTTCTCAAACGCATTGCTTGAAAAATATTTGAAATACTTATGTTTTGTTACAAAAAGTGCTCATATGTGTAGTAAGTATATTCATATTTTGTGAATAAAGCCTCATTTTATAATTTGATATCTGACTTTTTTTAAATGTCATGCCATTTCACCTGTTTGCTTTTTATTGGAAATGCAGAAAACAGCCACAAATAGATCTATAAGGCTTAGTGTAATGTATTTTCAACAAAGTCTTATTTTAGTTTTACAAAAGACTAATGTAGTTGTCTTTCTATTGTAATGCATTTAAAATTTCATTATTGAATATTACTTACATTATTTAAATGTCTTTTACATAATTCAGTCATATAAATGAGCAAACTTAGGTTGCGGCCCACGCAAACAGAGATGTTTCTCTATGTGGCCCACGAGCAATGGTAAGTTGAGTAGCCCTGCTCTATAGTCTGATGTTAGAGGAGGAAGATGCTCTATAGTCTGGATGTCAGAGGAGGAAGATGCTCTATAGTCTGATGTTAGAGGAGGAAGATGCTCTATAGTCTGGATGTCAGAGGAGGAAGATGCTCTATAGTCTGATGTTAGAGGAGGAAGATGCTCTATAGTCTGGATGTCAGAGGAGGAAGATGCTCCATAATCTGGATGTCAGAGGAAGAAGATTCTCTATAGTCTGGATGTCAGAGGAGGAAGATGCTCTATAGTCTGATGTTAGAGGAGGAAGATGCTCTATAGTCTGGATGTCAGAGGAGGAAGATGCTCTATCATCTGATGTTAGAGGAGGAAGATGCTCTATAGTCTGGATGTCAGAGGAGGAAGATGCTCTATAGTCTGATGTTAGAGGAGGAAGATGCTCTATAGTCTGGATGTCAGAGGAGGAAGATGCTCTATCATCTGATGTTAGAGGAGGAAGATGCTCCATAATCTGGATGACAGAGGAAGAAGATTCTCTATAATCAGGATGTCAGAGGAGGAAGATGCTCTATGATCTGATGTTAGAGGAGGAAGATGCTCTATAGTCTGGATGTCAGAGGAGGAAGATGCTCTATAATCTGATGCTAGAGGAGGAAGATGCTCTATAATCTGATGTCAGAGGAGGAAGATGCTCTATAATCTGATGTCAGAGGAGGAAGATGCTCTATAATCTGATATCAGAGGAGGAAGATGCTCTATAGTCTGATGTTAGAGGAGGAAGATGCTCTATAATCTGATATCAGAGGAGGAAGATGCTCTATAGTCTGATGTTAGAGGAGGAAGATGCTCTATAGTCTGTCAGAGGAGGAAGATGCTCTATAGTCTGATGTTAGAGGAGGAAGATGCTCTATAGTCTGGATGTCAGAGGAGGAAGATGCTCTATAGTCTGATGTTAGAGGAGGAAGATGCTCTATAGTCTGGATGTCAGAGGAGGAAGATGCTCTATAGTCTGATGTTAGAGGAGGAAGATGCTCTATAGTCTGGATGTCAGAGGAGGAAGATGCTCTATAGTCTGATGTTAGAGGAGGAAGATGCTCTATAGTCTGGATGTCAGAGGAGGAAGATGCTCTATAATCTGATGTCAGAGGAGGAAGATGCTCTATAGTCTGGATGTCAGAGGAGGAAGATGCTCTTTAATCAGGATGGTAGAGGAGGAAGATGCTCTATAGTCTGATGTTAGAGGAGGAAGATGCTCTATAGTCTGATGTTAGAGGAGGAAGATGCTCTATAGTCTGGATGTCAGAGGAGGAAGATGCTATATAATCTGATATCAGAGGAGGAAGATGCTCTATAATCTGGATGTTAGAGGAGGAAGATGCTCTGTAATCTGGACAACCAGTCAAGGTCGTCCTGTTAACCTGGTAATCCGAGTTCCTGGTAATCCGGGTCTCTGGTCTTCGTCCCGTGTCGAGGTCACACATGGAGATGAGTGTGTCTTTGTGGAGGCAGGCAGAAGCGGCCTTCCCGGCCAAGAGCGGCGTGTTTGAGAGGGAAGCGGCGGTGCGGGCACGCCGCCATCAAATCCCTCCAGCTCCCTGCCAGGGTGGAGATAGGCGCCGCCAGAACAAGTCCTCATTCCACCAGAGCCGCTAAAGCTCCTCCCAATGTCAAGTGGCATTTATTAAACAGAGGCGAGGCGAGGCGGGGGTCCCCGGTGGTCCGTGTGGTCCGGGCCGCCGCCGCCAGACGCCAGATTCCGGGTAATCCCTCCCTGAGTCTCAGGTACACCTTGTGAGGGAACAAAACCTGCGATAAGAGCGACGCCCGGCGCCCGGCGGGGGTTCGGGGTAGGGTGGCATCCTGCAGCCCCGCCCAGTGGAATCATGGGTGGTAAATCAGAGCCGGTGCAGGACTCTCCTCCGGGGCCTCGGATTACTTCTATTTTCTGCACGCCGGGGCTCTTGTGAAGTTTGCGTGGCGCCGCAATCTGGCGGCGCAGATGCCGGCGGGCCGCCGCCCCGAGGCCCCCGCCCATTGTTCATCCCGCCTGCAGCTGTCCGGCAATCCCAAGAACATGGGAGTTCATATCCAAGGATAATCTGTTGGTGTTTGTGTGTGTTTAATGCCCGGTCCCCGGCGGACGTGGAGGCCGGCTCAGGAACGCCGCGCCTCTTAATCCTGGGGTGACCGGCGGCCGGGCCCGGATCCCGCCCGGGGACCCGGGACGCTTCTGTCAACCGGCGAGGCCGTCCTTTTGTCTTTCCAAGCACATTAGGCAGAGCCGGAGACGAGGCGGGGCGGGGCGGGGCGACACCGCCAGCTACATTTATCAGTTCACAGTTTCAGAGGATATTGCAAATCAATTTATTAGATTAGGAGGCCTGCTCTGAGCTCTGCTTTTCCTCCCCCCGCCGCCGTCAAACCTAATGTTTTAAAGCAAACTCTATTTCCAGATTATAGAGCACTTTATCGCAGAACAAGTAAGTATAAATTCTGGCCCAGACATCCTAAATCCTATTTGCTGGCCCTCTTCCCGCTCAGCAACGTGTCTCCGTCGTCTCAAGGACGTCCACCATCAGCCTGTTTGTTTGCTCTGATCTTTATTAGCTAATTCAACCTCTGGGATTCCTGTGAAGAACAGAAAAACAGCAGCTGGACAGGAAACGCAGAAACGGGGAGAGCGGCTCCGAGATATCCTCCGCAGACCGAACCAAGCAGGGTCCGAAAGAATTAAATCAAAGTGACTGCAGCAGGAACGCCAGAGGAGAACCGCTCTGGTCCAAACAAGAAGGCGTCGGCGCTTTATTGATGCTGATTCAATTTTACTTATGTCTTCATACTTTATGTGGTGAATAGAACCTGACGGGACCCACCAGGACCGGGACTCGCCAGGGTGACTTGTCCGCCCGCTGACGATGTTGTTGGTGGAAGTTTTGGGCTCCGCAGGGAGCAGTTGTTTAAAAGCGTCCGTCTCAGTCGTCCAGTCCTCACCCAGTGTAATAATTAATCTTGCAGCCCACTGATCCAATTATCCAATTGAAGCTGCCGTTTATGGACGCACAGCTCCTTATTTGCTCAGATAAAACTCGGACTCTCCAAGACCAATGAGACAATTCCTTAAATGGTATTATCCATGTTTGGAGCCGGTCTGTGACGGAGGATTTCTCTCCGAGCGGCTCCGGCGTCCCTGCTATGAAACAGATAATTCACAATCGGTAATCGGTGCTCTTTAATTCCACGCCTCTCGTGTTGGGCTGACTTAGGATAAGACCCTTGAGGGTAGCCCCCCCCCCCCACCCCCCCTCCGCTGACGGACGGCTTTTTTTGGTCTCCATTCATCTCAGGCGGGGGATTAATGGGCCTGAAGACGGCTGGACAGGCTGAGCCGTCACATCCAGCGCCAGGCGCTTCTCAAAGTTAGCCCGTCTTGTTTGGAGGAAGTGGAGCCAGCGAGTCGGACTGTAGAGTCCTCAGGTGTGTGGCGTGGGTTTGGTTCGCTGGACTCTGGACCAGTCGTCCTTCAGAACCACATGTCTCTGGTTCTCTGGATTCAAGACCAGTCGTCTCTGGTTCCCTGAATTCACGACCGCTCGTCTTTCAGAACCAGCCGTCTCTGGTTCCTTGGACAAAAAAACCAGTCGTCTCTGGTTCCCTGGACTCAGGACCAGTCGTCCTTCAAGCCCAGTCGTCTCTGGTTCTCTGGGACCCTGGACTCAGGACCAGTCGTCCTTCAAGCCCAGTGGTCTCTGGTTCCCTGGATTCAGGACCAGTCGTCTCTGGTTCCTTGGTTCCCTGGACTCAGGACCAGTCGTCTGTGGTTCCCTGGATTCAGGACCAGTCGTCTCTGGTTCTCTGGGTCCCTGGACTCAGGACCAGTTGTCCTTCAAGCCCAGTCGTCTCTGGTTTCCTGAATTCACGAACGCTCGTCTTTCAGAACCAGTCGTCTCTGGTTCCTTGGTTCCCTGGACTCAGGACCAGTCGTCTCTGGTTCTCTGGATCCCTGGACTCAGGACCAGTGGTCCTTCAAGCCCAGTCGTCCCTGGTTCCCTGGACTCAGGACCAGTTGTCTCTGGTTCCTTGGTTCCCTGGACTCAGGACCAGTCGTCTCTGGTTCCCTGGATTCAGGACCAGTCGTCTCTGGTTCCTTGGTTCCCTGGACTCAGGACCAGTCGTCTCTGGTTCCTTGGTTCCCTGGACTCAGGACCAGTCGTCTCTGGTTCTCTGGTTCTCTGGATTCAGGACCAGTTGTCTCTGGTTCCCTGGATTCAGGACCAGTCGTCTCTGGTTCTCTGGATCCCTGGACTCAGGACCAGTCGTCCTTCAAGCCCAGTCGTCTCTGGTTCCCTGGACTCAGGACGAGCCGTCCTTCAGGACGAGTTGTCTGTGGTGTCCAGAGTTGGCTTTGGCCGTCTGCAGGACAGACATCCTTCAGTCCTCCTTGTCCTCTTGGGTAACCCTTCCTATCCGCCGCTGAGTAGACTCCATGCGGCAGGTTCGTCTGTTTTCTGTCCTGCTTTTTTCGCCATGAGCGCCGCCGGCTTCTCACCTGAGTGAGCCTGCTGGCGGCGGCTCCACGGCGGCGCTCTGCGCTCCGGTGATTAACTCAGCGGCCCAGTGAGTACCTGTCACACTGAGTCCCATCAAAAGCCCAAAGACCTGCGAAGAGCCGCCCCCCTGCTGGGACTGTTTATCCAAAACGCCGGCCTCGCTCCTCCGCTAATGGACTGGCGCTCGCATCAAATCTGACCCCTCCAATCAGAGCGGGCATTATCGGAAACAATACCATAATTCAGTTTCAGCGGCGGCACAAAGCCGGGCTCCATTTGGAGCGACGGTTTTATCCAAGAAACAAGAGGATCTGAATTAAAGCGGAGAGATGGCCTCGGAATGAAAGACGCCGCGGCTCTTTAAGGTGGATCCGACCGACCGATCCAGCCTCTGGTTTTCGTTGAACTCCGCGTGTTTTCACACAGGTGACGGATCGAACAACAGTCTGGGATTTCTTCAACACCCCGATGTGTCTTCCTGCAGCTGAAGCTCCTGAAGATATGAGATTTATCAGTCTGTACCTTCCTGGTTTTAAATTGTTTCTCTAATCTAATCCAGGAGTGCTAAATTAGCTTCTTTATTTGTTT
Organism: Salarias fasciatus; assembly: GCF_902148845.1. Taxonomy (NCBI): domain Eukaryota; kingdom Metazoa; phylum Chordata; class Actinopteri; order Blenniiformes; family Blenniidae; genus Salarias; species Salarias fasciatus. Next base: position 16,807,457 of record NW_021941230.1, read on the forward strand.
TATTGATTCTGCTTCTTATTTTCCGTGAAGATCTCTGTTTTAAAAAGCGACTCATAAGTCAGAGGAAACGTCTTCAAATTGAAAAATTAAAACGGAGCAGGGCTCGAATTAAAGAAGGAAAAGGACCACAGAGACTCGGTCATTAAACTGCTGAGAAATCTCCTGAACGCAGGAGAAACGCTCTTCCAGGAGCATCCAGACGCCACCGAACAATCAGCCCAGCAATATGGGATTATTATGGGATGTTTAACAACAACACAGCGCTGATTGCTCACATGGAAGATATTTAAGAACGATCAGGAAGACTTTATTTAAAGAAAACAATAGAAATTCAGTCATTTCTACTCATTTTTCTCCCTCAATCGTTTTTCACATTTTCATTATTTTTCCCAGTGAAACGTTTCATGGATTTACTTTAATAAGTGTGGAAACTTTCCTCATTTATTTTATTAATTTCCATTATTTTTAAGGGAGTTAACAATTATATTTTTAGCGATGGAGCCATTATTATTATTATTATCATTATTATTATTATTATTATTTTTGTTCTGGCAAAGAGTTTATCTGAGATGACAAGTTTCGTCCTTCCTTCTGTCGTTGGAGATGAGGGGAGGACTCGTTTCAGGATTGTTGAGGACTCGAAGACTCGTTTCAGGACTTGGCTGCTCGTCTTCCGGCGTCCTGTAAAGCGAGCCGTCCACCTTAAGAGGAGTGTAGGTGGGGGGGGACGGGGGCGGGTGGAGGAGAGCGAAGTGAAAAAACAAAAAGGAAGCGGCGCCGCTGAAAGGGACGTTATTAGCTTGGTCGCGGTCGGAGCCCATTTGCGTCCATTTGCATGTGCGCCGAAACCTGCAGCTGAGAGCCTGTCGGCGGCGCGTAATGACCGGTTGTCACAACAACCCGGGAGGTGGCCCCGCCGGCGAAATGACGGCCCTGTCACTCCTCCGCGCAGACGAGGCGCTGGCAACCTGCAATTCGCCTCGCCGCGCCGCTTCCTTCCTGCCCGCCGCCTGGTTAAATGGCACTTTGGAAGGAAGTAAATCTACAAAGTTGTGTTTAATAACATCGGCGGAGCCGAATGTTTGACGGGGTGAGGTGTGTGTCGGGGGGGGGGGGCGGCGGCGGAGCGGCGGGCTCACGGGGTTAAGAGGGATTTGTCATTTGTTTGCGCTCGCAGGCCCTAATCTGTTCATTGAAACGGCCCATCTTTTCAGCTAGCGCTCCGAACGCAAATGAAAAACAATCACAGGGCTGTGGGGGGGGGGGGGGCGTTCATTTACCGAGAATCACAGGAAAGAGACGCTTCTGCACAGCAGTTCACCCTCTCACTCAGCTTCCCAGGGTTTGCATGTTCTTCCTGCGCTTTGTTTTTCCCTCCACACTGCCCGGAGGAGTGAGAGAGCTCGCCCAGTTCTGCTGTGTTCCAGCAGGGAGCTGCCTGTCTGAACAGGGTGTGTGTGTGTGTGTGTGTGTGTGTGTGTGTGTGTGTGTGTGTGTGTTTAAGGAATTTTTCCCTTTTTCTTTAGTGCTGTAAAAAATTTTTTGTTAAATTTCTAAAAAGCCAAAGAACAGAAATGGAGGCTGAAAGTGGTTTTCCTGTCACGGAGACGTCTCCGTTCAGCTGAATTCTGAGGATTAGATTCTTCACCTGGAGCTTGATTACAAGTTGACAAATTATGTGATCAATCACAATTTTAACAAATTAATCGCTGAATTAATCACCATCAATTAATTGCAATTAATGTGTCTAAAACTGACAGCACCATTTTTTTTTTAAATTGAACTTGTTTTTGAAAGAAGTTAAAGTTCCTCATGTTGAAGTTTTATGAAAAGCTGTTGTGTTAAATTGAGCTTTTCCAGGAATTACACTTTTATTTTGAAGGGAAACATTTAGTGTTGATGTCCTGAACAGATGCAGTGCGGCCTTCTGAAACTAACCAGCTTCAGGTGCCTGTAGCAGCTAGAAACCAGCTTCAGACACCTGCAGCTTCAGACCCGGCATCAGGTAGAGGCCAGCTTCAGACGCCGGCAGCAGGCGGCGGGGAGACGCGAGCGGCGGCCTCGCCGAGCTTTGGACTCGCTCCAAGAAATCCTGCAAAAGAAAAAGTGAAACTCCAGAATAGATTTCCTGTAATGAGTGAAGCGCCGGCGCCGCCTCGCTCGGTTTGCAGCCTCCTGTCTCTGCAGATGTGAAGTGAAGTGACACATTGATATGCGGCGAGGAGGAGGAGGGAAAAAACAACAGTAAAACTCCCGACCGAAGGCCTCCCCAAAAGGCAAACACATAACTAAACCTGTGCTCCGGAGACGCAGCGGGGAAATTAGCCACAGAGCATTATAATTTGTCACTGATGCATAAATCTTGCTGACGTGCTCAGTCACTCTAATGGCGCTCGTGGAAAGCTGTGCAAACTTGCGCAGTTGCAGAAAAACAGCAAAACTATATGTTTCGAACATCACCTTATTTGCATAATTTACCAAAAGCCAATGAGGCAGCTCAAGGAGTGCGGGTGATAGTAATAAGTGTTTGGGAAAGGCAGGAAGATCACTAATGGTTCGCCTATGGGGATTTCTCCACGCCATGGGGGAGGAAAATGAGAAATATTTTTCAAACAGCGGGGGTAAAGGTTTTAAAACTAGGAGCACATGGGGAGATAAAGATGTTCCTGCCACGGGGTGCTACGCGGGAAAAATGCAGCGGCGAGGATGACAAAAAGAATGCCCCCGTAATTCCAGCATTAAGAGGTAATAATCATGTTTCACCGATGATATTAAAAACGGTAACCCGCAAAGCCGGCCCCGAATAGATAAATATATAAATACAAGAGAGGGAGCAGGCCCATCAGGTAGAGGAGGTAATGAGGTGGTGGGTGGAAGGGGGGAGAGGAGGGAGGGGTGGGGGGATGGGGGGGGGGGCTGGAGGGAGGGGAGGGAGGGGGCGCTCATCACCAACTCTGTGTGAGAGTAAACAAAGAGTGAAGCGAACGGAGAGCGAGAGTTCGGAGATCACGACCGAGCTGCAGATCGACGACTCCCCACTGGAGGGGGAGGGGGGGGGAGAGGGGGGGTCGGCAGGGGGGGTTCTGGGGGGTGGGGAGAGAGAGAGAGAGAGAGGCCCAAACATCATGTAAACGGATCGTCACATGCTCAGAAAGAGGAACAGTGTGTGTGTGTGTGTGTGTGTGTGTGTGTCACCTGCCAGGTCTATTTGTTTCAGAGACAGAAAAATCAGCTGGAATATCAAACCTGCATTACATTAATAATCTGCAAACACTCTGTGGACTGTTAGCATCCAGACTCGCTGTGGACTGTTAGCATCCAGATACACTGTGGACTGTTAGCATCCAGACTCTGTGGACTGTTAGCGTCCAGACTCTCTGGATTGTTAGCATCCAGACTCTCTGTGGACTGTTAGCGTCCAGACACTGTGGACTGTTAGTGTCCAGACTCTCTGGATTGTTAGCATCCAGACTCTCTGTGGACTGTTAGCGTCCAGACTCGCTGTGGACTGTTAGCATCCAGATACACTGTGGACTGTTAGCATCCAGACTCTGTGGACTGTTAGTGTCCAGACTCTCTGGATTGTTAGCATCCAGACTCTCTGTGGACTGTTAGCGTCCACACACTGTGGACTGTTAGCATCCAGATACACTGTGGACTGTTAGCATCCAGACTCGCTGTGGACTGTTAGCATCCAGACTCGCTGTGGACTGTTAGCATCCAGATACACTGTGGACTGTTAGCATCCAGACTCTGTGGACTGTTAGTGTCCAGACTCTCTGGATTGTTAGCATCCAGACTCTCTGTGGACTGTTAGCGTCCAGACACTGTGGACTGTTAGCATCCAGATACACTGTGGACTGTTAGCATCCAGACTCGCTGTGGACTGTTAGCATCCAGACTCGCTGTGGACTGTTAGCATCCAGACTCTCTGTGGACTGTTAGCGTCCAGACTCTCTGGACTGTTAGCATCCAGATACACTGTGGACTGTTAGCGTCCAGACACGCCGTGGACTGTTAGCGTCCAGATACACTGTGGATTGTTAGCATCCAGATACACTGTGGATTGTTAGCATCCAGACACTGTGGGCTGTTAGCATCCAGACATGCTGTGGACTGTTAGCATCCAGATACACGTTCTTCTGCTGGAACGACTCAGAGTTCCATCAGGACTGATTGGTGCTCCAGTGAGTCGGATCAGGTTATTTCATGTCAGAATCTGTTTGTTTTTGGCGATGAGGAGTTCCACTCTTGACTTTTCACGCTTCTGGGTTTGAAAGCGTCGCCTCTCTATCAGGTCAGCGTGCAGCGGACTCCAAACACACACACACACACACTTTTCAGTGGTGTGAGTGTGTGAGCCCGACGAGCTGAATGTCAGCGGACGGCCGCCTTCCACTTCCCATGAAGCGGCGATAAGCGGGGAGCGGGCGGAGGCGGCCGCCGCGGCGCACAACGCTGTGATAATGACATTTGGGGAGGGATGGCGTTGCAAAGCCGTTAAGCTCTTTCATCGCACCAAGAAGATTAGCGGCCGAGATGGGGCCGAACGGCGGCGAAGGTAGCGTCCCCGTCCCCGTCCCCGGCCCCGCCGGCGGAGGACTTGGCATGCAGAGGTCTGCTGAACGCCAAGCGCTCGCTTTACACCCAGGACCGATTGTCCTTCACAAAAACCACAAAGCAAGGGCGTCGTGGACTCAGCCCCGCCGCTGTGGATCAGTGGAGCGTCGTCCTCCGAACCGCGGTCGGAGGCAGGAAGTGCGGAGCGCCTTGAACTCTCTGCCGCTTGGCCTCTTCCTGCGGGGGTCCGGGGATCCACGTGTCGGTCTGAACCCCCTTTAGACGCAGGACTCTAAAACAGTGTGTCCACGCCGCCCCGTCTCCGCCCCGCCTCCGCCCACACGGGAGGCGTCTTCCTCTGTGATCCGGAGCGCCGGCGGCGCCGTGGCGGGGAGCCCGGAGCCGTGTGTCACTTCTGAAGTGTCTGACAGTCTCAGTGAAGTTCAGCCTGTGAGGAGCGAGAGGACGGCGGGACGGGCCGCAGAGAGGGACGGACATGACAGAAGGAGCGTCCGGGTCTCCTGTCTGTCGAGGGACTGTAGGCCCCTCCCCCCCGCCTCGCCGCCGCCGCAAACTTGGGAAACTCTGCTGGAAGTGACAGCAGAGTCGTCTCAAGAGGGGGTCAGGTCCTGTCCTGTCAGAGGACGCTCTCCGCGTCCCCACCCGTCCCCCCGTCTCCAAGCAGCAGTCTTCAGGTGTTGGTTTTCCAGTGAGGACGCTTCCTGTTCGTGTAGAGGACGCTTCCTGTTCGTGTAGAGGACGCTTCCTGTCTGTCCAGCCTGTCCTCTCAGGTATAGGACGCTGCGGTTCAGCTGTTCTTAACGAAGCGTCAGACCTGAACTGAAGAGGAACGAGGAGCTTCGTCTTCGCTCTGAAACATATTTCATCTTTTCTTTTTTAAATCTCACCAGAGAAACTGTTTCTTCTATAAATGTAAAGAAACACGTGAAACGATTATTTCAGCCTTAAAGCTCAGTTACACCAACAGCAGTTCATCATTCTGAACTCACAATTAATCCAGTTCAGCATTGATTCCATGCTAACCTGCAGCAGTGATCTTTGTTTTTAAACCTTTTTCATCAAGTCGCTTCTTTGTTTTTAATTAAATCAAATTTATTAAATTGTGAAAACATGAACTGATCATGTTCTGATGCAAGATTCCATTTATCAATGGAACCGTGGCCTTTCGGGGCCAAGACGATATTTTATTGGTTTTAAAGCGTCTCTTTCTGTCCAGCGTCTCCTCTGAGGACGTCTAAATATCTAAAAATGGAAACCTGCAGGAACGGAAAACTCAGATAAGAACTCAGGTTTTCTCATTTTAAATTCTCTTGTTTTCATGAAGGTCAAAGGAGGAATTTAACAGGAAAACACAACTTAGCTTTTCTTCTTTAGGCAGTTAGTGTTTCTCTTTTGTGCAGTAATGCTAAAACAGAAACACATTTATCTGAACATTTCCTGACTTCGGTTAGAAAGACGTCAGAAGGTGAGAAGCGCTTCCATTTCCAGTTCCAGTTCTCCTTCCCGTCGTGATATAAAACCCGCTTTATTGTTCCGCCGCCGTGTCTTCGCCTGTAACCTCTCCTGTAAATGTTTAGGAGCTGGGAGCGCGGCGGCGAGCGCTCTCCTCGCCGCGGCGCCGCAGCAGCCTCGGCTTCCTTCGCCTCAGCAGTTACATAAACGCAGTATTCTCTCTTGTAATTTGTGGCCTCAGTGGGTTTTTTTTTTTTTTTTTTTTTTTTGGTGCCTGTTTTTCTTTTTTTTTTTTTTTTATGTGATGTTAGCAAACAGATTCTGCGAGAGCGGCGACAGCCGTGAAAAGCCTCGGCGAGCACAGCGGGTCCTCCTGAGCCGCGCCGTAACAAATACCTCTTAAAGACTCTTATTTAAATGCCCCATCTGCTTTGACAGGTGCTGTTTGAAATCTAACCCCACGGGGGACAACCTTGTAACTTTTTACGCGCCGCTTTGTAACGGCGCGAGGGAGAGCGGCGGGGAGCGCTCTCTTCAGTCAGCCCGCCGCACTTTGAAAGAAATATACTGGAGGAAAGGAGCGGGCGCGCCTGTGTGTGTGTGTGTGTGTGTGTGTGTGTGTGTGTGTGTGTGTTGGGAGGGGGTGTTGCTGATGTCTTCGAAAACTTTAACTCAAAGATTTCTCTCCATGTGGCGACTTTCCACACACACACACGGCCAGAAATGATCGGTTACTCTCCCTCAGGCTGTGTGTGTGTGTGTGTGTGTGTGTGTGTGTGTGTGTGTGAGAGAGTGTGTGTACGTTTGGCCGATGTGATGAACGGAGCGCCGCCGCCGCCGCCGCTACCTGCCGTCCCGCTCGCCGCATGAAGATGAATTACCCCGTTAATAAACAATGACGCGCCGAGCGCAATGACAATTACCTGACTGATTCCTCATCTGGCTGGACGGGAGACACCTTCCTTCCTTCCCTCCTTCCTGCCGCCGCCGCCGCCGCCGCCGCCGTCACGGACGGCGGAGCGTAAAGCGCTCGCTTTAAGCTTTAATTACCTTGTTGTTTTTGTCCCTGCGACACACTCTGGCCCCTTGCACTCCATCACGGTGCTGCCAGCGCCGGCTGCACTCCAGACCCCCCCCCCTCCGCCCCCCCGCGTTAAGAAGAGATTAATAAACAACATTAATATCTTTTTGTCCCTCTCTTGTCCTGATTCTTCCCTTTGTTCCTCCTAAATGACGCCTTTTCTCCATTAAAGCTCCTCGTCGGTCCTTGTCGCCGGGCTTTGTTCGTCGTTAAAGGTTCACCAAAAAGCGTTGCATTTAATTGCTCGCCACCCTTGATTGGAAGCGTGTGTGTGTGTGTGTGTGTGTGTGTGTGTGTGTGTGTGAGCGGCCGCCGCCATTAGAGGCTCCTGAAGGATAATTGCTATCAGTGTAATGATCACAGTGCTTTCATGTATCGGGCTCCTCCATCTCCCAGATATGTGCCATTAAGAGCAAGGTTGTCTTTGTTGCAGCTTGTGCTTGGACATAGGCCAACCCCCCCCCCCCCCCCCCCCCCCCCCGCCTCGTCCCCCCCGTCCCTCCCGTCCCCCGTCCCCCCCGTCCCCATACACACAGACACCGCTGAAGCTTAGACGTATTTCTGATATGCCAAGATATTTTCCTTAGAAGGGGAGGACAGGGGGGGGGACGGGGGGGACGAGGGGGGGCAGAGACAAGAGCAGCGCTCAGCTTTATCTCATCAGAGGAAACAGGCCGCCGTCATCAAGGTAGCATCAATAATTTATGGCGTCATTGTCGACCCGAAACCTATTAACACTCAGAATTAAAATCAATTAAAGAGCATTGAATGGAGGCGGCTGCCGGTCCAGGTAGCGCCGATACCCCCCCACCACCCCCCCACCGCCGCTCCGCCGGGGACAAGGAAGTCCTAATTGTAATATTTCCCAACATTAAGAATGCAGGAGCTTCTCTGAGAAAACAAAAGCGAGCAGAAAGCAGCAGCAGACATCTTGGCATCTGTTACCATTAATTTACTGCTCACTGCTTTCAATGTGATTTCCTCCCATATGTTTCAGACGTGTCTTTTTGCCTTCGCCCCCTGAAAACAAACGGCTTTTTCTCTGAATTATTCACTCCCGACACACACACACACACACACACACACGCACACACACACATCAGTAAAAGCACCATAAACAATTCATCCGCGGCTTTATCATTAAAAGATGTCACACTGACTCTCCATGAGAGATTCTCTTGGATTCGGGTCCACATGTTGTGTTCAGTCTTGTAAAGAGAAAGAAAGGCACGGGCGCACACACACAGACACACACACACACACACACACACACACAGGCTGACATGCTCATACATAAATACACGCCACAGCGACAATCACACTTGAGAAACACTCCCACATAAGTAAGGACCTTGATATAGACGACTGCTGCATCCTGACTTCACTGACACACACACACACACACACGCACACACACGCGCGCGCACACACACGCAGGCAGGCAGGATGCCTTGGTGGGGCCTGGGTGGTGAGCTGGTCCACTTCCTGTCAGATAAGGCTCAGGTGTGTCTCCGCTGGCCCTGGTGTGTTTAGTCTGACCGGCTCCCGGAGCACAATGCTCCAGGAACCGTCCCCGATGCCGCTCGCCGCCGGGCCGCCTCTCCATTGTTGTGCCGACACAATACCGCTGCCGCCGCCGCCGCCGCCTCGGGCCCGGGCCGGCCCGCGGGCCTTTGAAGCTCCGGGCCCTCCCGGTGCCACCGGCTCACTGTGAGTGACGGGTGACGCAGACCAGGAGAGGTCAGGGAGAGGGGGACGGGTCCTAGTCTGGGTCCGGGTCCGGGTCTGAGGGACGTTGAGGTTCAGTGAGGATTAGACAGACGCCGTTCCTCTGAGCCTCAGCTTCAAGAGAACATGAAGACTCGCTGTGATGGTCCACCGTACAGCTCTGATGGGGACCAGCGTATTGATCCGTCGTTTCATTGATCCATGTCTCTGAGGACAGCGTTGGACCGAGGAGTCCTCTCGCTGTGCGTCGTCACAGAATCGAACCGCAGCTCAGTCAGAGGAGCAGCAGCTGCAGAGCTCAGTTTCACCAAACCGGTTCCCAGGCCGAACCGGGGCCTGGCGCCAACCTGGTTCAAATCCAGGGCCTGAAAAAGCCCGCTCTGGTTTTCCACCGCACTGCGGCCACGGAGGGGGAGGCGGAGCGACGTCATCGCGTCACTGCAGAACGTCAATACGCGGGTGTCCACCAGACCTTTTCAGTCCGGGCCCGCACTACATTCTGCAGCGCCTGGACAACGGATGGAAGAGAAAAAAAATATAATAGTAATAATGGCGTTGAATCCCCCCCCCCTCCCAGCTGGAGTGCGTTTGGGGATCAGCTGTTGCTATAACTCCGCCCCCAAGGCCGGGCTTAGTCGTTAGTAGTTCCAAGAACCGGTTCATTTTCGGGTCCCGGCCCCAATTTGGCCCGGGAACCGGTTTGGTGGAAAAGAGGCCACTGTGAGCTGATTCAGAACCGTCTCCACCTGTCTGACCCTTCAGCCCCACCTCCAGCAGGACAACAGGGACTCATTTAAACCGTCTGGTCTGGCCCAACACCCGACACCTCTCACCTGTCAGTCACCTGACACCTCTCACCTGTCAGACACCCGACACCTCTCACCTGTCAGACACCCGACACCTCTCACCTGTCAGACACCCGACACCTCTCACCTGTCAGACACCCGACACCTCTCACCTGTCAGTCACCCGACACCTCTCACCTGTCAGTCACCCGACACCTCTCACCTGTCAGACACCCGACACCTCTCACCTGTCAGTCATCCGACACCTCTCACCTGTCTGACACCCGACACCTCTCACCTGTCAGACACCTCTCACCTGTCAGACACCTCTCACCTGTCAGACACCCGACACCTCTCACCTGTCAGACACCTCTCACCTGTCAGACACCTCTCACCTGTCAGACACCCGACACCTCTCACCTGTCAGACACCCGACACCTCTCACCTGTCAGTCATCCGACACCTCTCACCTGTCTGACACCCGACACCTCTCACCTGTCAGACACCTCTCACCTGTCAGACACCCGACACCTCTCACCTGTCAGACACCTCTCACCTGTCAGACACCTCTCACCTGTCAGACACCCGACACCTCTCACCTGTCAGACACCTCTCACCTGTCAGACACCTCTCACCTGTCAGACACACGACACCTCTCACCTGTCAGACACCCGACACCTCTCACCTGTCAGACACCCGACACCTCTCACCTGTCAGACACCCGACACCTCTCACCTGTCAGACACCCGACACCTCTCACCTGTCAGTCACCCGACACCTCTCACCTGTCAGACACCTCTCACCTGTCAGTCATCCGACACCTCTCACCTGTCAGACACCCGACACCTCTCACCTGTCAGTCATCCGACACCTCTCACCTGTCAGACACCCGACACCTCTCACCTGTCAGTCACCCGACACCTCTCGCCTGTCAGACACCCGACACCTCTCACCTGTCAGTCATCCGACACCTCTCACCTGTCTGACACCCGACACCTCTCACCTGTCAGTCACCCGACACCTCTCACCTGTCAGACACCTCTCACCTGTCAGACACCTCTCACCTGTCAGTCACCCGACACCTCTCACCTGTTAGACACCCGACACCTCTCACCTGTCAGTCACCAGACACCTCTCACCTGTCAGTCACCCGACACCTCTCACCTGTCAGTCACCTGACACCTCTCACCTGTCAGTCACCTGACCCCTCTCACCTGTCAGTCACCTGACCCCTCTCACCTGTCAGTCACCTGACCCCTCTCACCTGTCAGTCACCTGACCCCTCTCACCTGTCAGACACCCGACACCTCTCACCTGTCAGTCACCTGACCCCTCTCACCTGTCAGACACCTGACACCTCTCACCTGTCAGTCACCTGACACCTCTCACCTGTCAGACACCCGACATCTCTCGCCTGTCAGACACCCGACACCTCTCGCCTGTCAGTCACCTGACACCTCTCACCTGTCAGTCACCTGACACCTCTCACCTGTCAGTCACCCGACACCTCTCACCTGTCAGACACCCGACACCTCTCGCCTGTCAGTCACCTGACATCTCTCACCTGTCAGTCACCTGACACCTCTCACCTGTCAGTCACCTGACACCTCTCACCTGTCAGACACCCGACACCTCTCGCCTGTCAGACACCCGACACCTCTCGCCTGTCAGTCACCTGACACCTCTCACCTGTCAGTCACCCGACACCTCTCACCTGTCAGACACCCGACACCTCTCGCCTGTCAGTCACCTGACACCTCTCACCTGTCAGTCACCCGACACCTCTCACCTGTCAGACACCTTTCACCTGTCAGACCTGAGAGTCAGACTGAAGACTCAGAGTTCTGTGCCATGAGGAGCTGAGAGCAGCAGGAGGTGAAACTCAGACCAGTGGCTGAGCAGCAGGAGGTCCTGTGAAGCAGAAAGGAAAGTTTGAGCAGACTTTAGAGCAGAGTGCGTCTGGTTGGAGCCGCCCCCCCTCCTTCCACCAGACTCTCCCCGGTCCGCCATCAGCAGAGTGTGGAGGCATTAATGAGCTGCTGGGAAATGTGGATCTGCTGTTATTTTGGGCGCTAAATGACCTTCGTGCTTCCGTCTGACTCCACCTGCTAGCTGTAATTAGCTTCCTGCTCTGGGTAACCGGTCGCCGGTGAGCTGGTTATCAGTCAGGCCGGCACCGGTCAGCGGCGGCGGAGGAAGCACCTCCCACGGCGCCGCTTGCCTCAGGTTTGCAGAAAATCAGAGTCCCGCTGTCTTCAAAAACACATGAAACGGCCGGCGGAGAGGCGGCGGCTGACAGCTGACGGCTAATGAGCTCCGCCGTCGCCACGCCGACGCCGCTGGGCTCCAGACCTTCTACACCGCCAGAACCCCCGCTGCAGGAACAGAGACCAGAACACACCCGGAACCAGAGGGCCCGGCGCCCTCTGACCTGCAGACCGGCCCAGTCTGGACGATCCAGGTCCCTGGTCCAGGTTCCAGTTTAGTCTGGATGATCAAGGTTCTAGTTCAGTCTGGACGATTCAAATCCCTGATCCAGGTTCCAGTTCTGTCTGGATGATCCAGGTCCCTGATCCAGATTCCAGCTCAGTCTGGATGATCCAGGTCCCTGATCCCGGTTCCAGTTCATTCTGGATGATCCAGGTCCCTGATCCAGGTTCCAGGCCAGTCTGGATGATCCAGGTCCCTGATCCAGGTTCCAGCCCAGTCTGGATGATCCAGGTCCCTGATCCAGGTTCCAGTTCAGTCTGGATGAGCCGTCTCATTTGAAATAAGAGAAAGTCTAAAGATCTGGGCGGCGTCTTCAGCTGGTGTGATCATCCTGATGATTCTGGTCTCTGGTCTCCATGAGGGTCCTTCAGAGGACGGTCCTCAGTCCGACTGTAGTCACGTCAGCCGGAGTGAGTTTGGTGTCACGTTGTTAAGCTTGGTCCAGTTTGTGTCTTCATTTTGCTGAATGTCTGGACTGAGTTCAGAGGATCCAGATCAGACTGGGATTCTCTCTGTGGCTCTTCAGGAAATCCAGATCAGGAACTCTGATCCAAGTCTGTTTTCTGCTGAAGAGGAAAACCAGAGACACTCCTGGACTTGTATTGTTTCTAAGTCAGACTGTTGGAGTCCGGCTGTAGTCCAGGTGTAGCGGTGGATCTGCTGAGCTGTCCTCTGCTCAGGACTTCAGTCTGATTGTTGGAGTCTGACTGTCACGTTCTGGTCCTCCTGTTTTGTCATCCTGCTGTTGTCCGCCTGTTGTCCTCCTTTAGCCGTCCTGCTGTTGTCTTGTTGTCCTCTTGCTGTCTTCCTGTTGTCTTCCTGTTGTTAGCCTGTTGCCAACCTGCTGTTCTTCTGCTGTCTACCTGTTTCTATCTTGCTGTTGTCTTGTTGTCCTGTCGTGCCCTGTTGTTCTATTGCTGTATTGCTGTTGTCCTCCTTCTGTCTTCCACCTGTTGTCCTCCTGTTGTTGTCCTGTTATTCTACTGTTGTCTGCCTGTGCTCCTGTGGTTGTCCTGCTGTCATCCTGTTGTCCTCCAGTAGTCCTGCTGTTGTCCTGCTGTCTTCCACCTGTTGTTCGCCTGTTGTAGTCCTGCTGTAGTGTGCCTGTTGTCCTGCTGTTGTCCTCCTGTCATCCGCCTGTTGTCCTGTTGTCATCCGCGTGTTGTCATCCTATTGTTTTCCTCCAGCAGTCCTGCTGTTTTCCTCCTGTTGTCCTGCTGTCATCCACCTGTTGTCCTCCAGTAGTCCTGCTGTTGTCCACCTATTGTCCTCCAGTTGGCCTGCTGTTGTTCTACTTTAGTCTGCCTGTTGCCCTGTTGTCACCCGCCTGCTGTTCTCCTGTTGTTGTCCTGCTGTCCTCCGCCTGTTGTCCTGCTGTTGTCCGCTTGTTGTTGTCCTATTGTCCTGCTGTCATCAATCTGTTGTCCTGTTGTTGTGCGCCTGTTGTTTTCCTGTTGTCCTGCTGTCGTCCTGTTGTTGTCCTCCAGTAGTCCTGCTGTTGTCTTGCTTGCGTCTGCCTGTTGTCCTGCTGTCGTCCGTCTGTTGTCATCCTGTTGTTCTCCTGTTGTCATCTTGTTGTTTGCCCCAGTAGTCCTGCTGTCGTCTGCCTGTTGTTCTGTTGTCATCCGTGTGTTGTCATTCTATTGTTTTCCTCCAGTAGTCCTGCTGTCGTCCGCCTGTTGTTCTGTTGTCATCCGTGTGTTGTCATTCTATTGTTTTCCTCCAGTAGTCCTGCTGTTTTCCGTCTGTTGTTGTTCTGTCGTCCTGTTGTCCTGCTGTCGTCCGCCTGTTGTCGTCCGCCTGTTGTCGTCCACCTGTTGTCCTCCAGTAGTCCTGCTGTCGTCCGACTGTAGTCCTCCAGTAGTCCTGCTGTCGTCCGCCTGTTGTCCTGTTGTCATCCGCGTGTTGTCATCCTATTGTTGTCCTCCAGTAGTCCTGTTGTCATCCGCCTGTTGTTCTCCTGTTGTTGTCCTGCTGTCGTCCGCCTGTTGTCCTGCTGTCGTCTGCTTGTTGTTGTCCTATTGTTGTCCTGTTGTCCTGCTGTCATCCTGTTGTTGTCCTCCAGTGGTCCTGTTGTCATCCGCCTGCTGTTCTCCTGTTGTTGTCCTGTTGTTGTCCTCCAGTAGTCCTGCTGCTCTCCTGTTGTTGTGTCCACGGACACGCCGGGTGGCCGTCCGCGGCGTGCCTGTCCTCTGACATGACGGACGCCCGCGGGGCAGATGAGGTCAGCGGTGGATCAGCTGACGGCGGCGTGCGCGCTCTGCCTCCACTTACCGTCAGGCGGCTGTTAAGGGACAGACGCGGAGAGGACGTCCAGATCTGATTTCCTGGGACTGGAGCAGAGCCGTTTGACTCACTTCCTTCTGATGTGCGGCGGACAAATGGTTCAAATTGCATTTGGCCCCCGAGAAACACAATAAGTGACGGAGAAGCTTTTCATTTGTGAGGATGGAGCTTTGAGCGCCGGCCGCCGTCCTTATCGGCGGCGCTCTGATCAAACCCAGAAGACGCCTGATTCCAGCCCGATGAGATGGAGAGATGGAGGTTCTCCGCCCGGCAGCACGGATCGATTTCACTCAGTTTGTCTGAACTGGTTTGAGTTGACTTGGTGTGACTTTGAGCAGAGCCGAGCAGCCCCCCGCCCCCATCCCCCCGCCGCCGCCTCGCTCTGGAACTTCTGTCGTTGTGTTGTTGTTAGTGTGCTGGTGGTTGTGGGAACGTGCCGGGGGGTGACGGTCCGGGGTTCAAACCGTCAACCAGCCGAGCTCCTGCTGTGGCACGGAAGGTTCTATCGGACCCTGGAACCCGGAACTTTCGTCCATTAGAACATTCGAACAATCAGTTCCTCCCAGACTGCCGCGCTGTGTTAACCAGTGAGGCGACCTTTGACCCTCGACCCTCGCTGACCCGGAAACGGCTTCTGTCCTCGCTCCTTTTACACAAACCCTCAGGGTCGTTTAGAGGTCACAGCCTCCTGGAAACCACCACGACCTTTGACCTCGTCTCAGTCTGTTGACTCTGGTTACGTCTGAATATCTGAACGAGAAGGAAGACTGAAAAACAACAAACATATAGAATGTAATACAGAATAATAAAATGAATAATAAAAAGATAGAATAATGATCCCAATAAATCTGATCACATAAACATCAGGTGTATATACATATATATATATATATATATATATATATATATATATATATATATATATATATATATATATATATAGATAGATAGATAGATAGAGGTATGTATGTATGTGTGTGTGTGTGTGTGTGTGTGTGTGTATATATATATATATATATATATATATATATTATATATAAAGGTAGTGTAACGAAATAGTCAACTCACAAAATGATCCGAGATATGAAACAGGACTCACGATACAAAATAAAAATTTGAGAAAAATTCCCAACAGTAGGAAGTAAAGCAAAAATCTTATTTTCTTAATTTTATTCTTTGTGCAGACATAAAAAATAATGCTGCATCAATACAAAATAAATTCTCTTTGAAAAAATACGAAATCAGTGCAAATACAAACATAAAATCTCAATAAAGAAGTGCTTTGTTGCTGGAACAAACGGGATAACTACTGCATAACTACATTCCTGCTGCCTGTCGTCAGTTCAAAACACAACTGTAATGTTCATCCTTGCAGTGTTTATCCTGGTAGTTGTTCTCCCCGCAGTAAACGGCGAGCTGTAGCGGGATATTTTGCACACAGTTCTTGTTTTATCCACAATCTCCTCTCCGCCCTCTCGTCGTTCACACGAGAAGCCAGAATATGTCCACACCACCGATTTATCTGACGAAGGAGCGTCGGCTAATTCATCCTCCTCTTCCTCTATTTTGAAGCGAGTGTTTTGCTACGGCAGGCGAGGAGGGTCAAAAATCCCCAGTCTCCGTGGTGCGCAGCGCCCTTTCACATTTTGTATTTTGTGCAATAATTGTGTGCGTCTTTTAATTTGTAATAATGTGTGTGTGTGTGTATATATATATATATATATATATATATATATATATATATATATATATATATTATTTTTATATACATATACATACATATATAATATGTATTATTTAAATTAGTGAAGAAATGAGTGAGTGAAGATTGTCATGTGGAAGAAGTGGAGCTGAATCAATCGATCCTGATGGAGGCAGAGGAACCAGGACAGGGTCTGGGTCTGGCTCTGGGTCTGGCTCAGGGTCTGCCCCCCCCCCTTGCTGTGGAGCTAAAGACTCTGTTTTGACAGTGTTAATTGTGATAATTGTCAGACTGGTTCCTCTGCCGGCCCGGCTCGGCTCTGAGCCGCTGCCGCCGCTCGCTGATCAAAGTCTTGTCAAACGTGCTTGAAGCGTCCTCCTGCTCGCCATCCGGCCTTGTGGGACGCCGCCGCCGCCGTTTCGCCTTTCTAACTGCCTCTAGTGAAACGGCAGCCGTGGAAGCCGTAGTACACAGCTTCAGGCAGCAGAGGGAGCTGTGCAGAGCTCCTCCTCCACATCTGCACCGACTTCACTAAAACCTCAAAGAAAAACATCTGGAAGAAGACGATTGCAGGAAGGTTTGAAATCTCCTGTTGACCCCAGACGCTTCCAGAAATAGAGAATAAAACCGGAGGAGGAGGAGGAGGAGGAGGAGGAGGAGGAGGAGGAGGAGGAGGAGGGACGTTCACATCCAATCAAGTTCAATTCTCACTATATTCTAAATCATGAAATGATTTGAAAAAAAACTGGCCTCCAGTGAAACGGTGAGAAACGCCTCCTGTTGGATCAGTTTCATGATTGTTCCCTAAACACAGAAATTCAGCTGCTTCTGAAGAAAAGAGCCGAGATAATCGCCAGCTTTTATTCTTACGTTTTAAAATACTTGGATTTAATTGGGCCGATTAATTTACCTTCTCAAACTGTATGAATTGAAATAAATGGAGATTTTCAGGAGAACCTGTAAACATTTCAGCCTCCTGAGAGATTTAAAGAAAAAAGCCAAATTACTGATGAAGAGCGGAGTGCTGGACGAGCCGCGGCGGCGTGGAGGATGTTCCACGGCGGTAAACGGAGCGTAATGAGCAGCGCTGCACTTCCTGCCTGCAGCTGAGCAGCTCCTAATGAACTCCAGGACGAGAGGACGAATCCCACACATCCAGAAGCAAGGCAGCGGCCTGACTGCAATAATCCCGGCGCAATGATTACAGCAGCTGCAACAACAGCAGCAGCAACAACAACAACAACAACAACAACCAGAGAGAGAGAGGGAGGGAGAGAGAGGTCACACACTGATAATGTGACTGCTCGTTTAAAGCCTCCTGTGTGTGTGTGTGTGTGTGTGTGTGTGTGTGTGTGTGTGTGTGTGTGTGTGTGTAAACAGCAGCCGGATTATCTCCTCTCTTCTCAGGAAGATGGAGAGGCGTAGATGTAGAGCAGCTCCTGGGAGAAGCTCAGGTCCAGATAAGAGAATTAGAGCTGCGAGGGTGGAGATGGAGAACCTCCACCCTGATGCTACACCACCCTGCTACACCACCCTGCTTCGCCCTGCTGCTACACTGCCCTGCTACACCCTGCTATACCACCCTGCTACACCCTGCTGCTACACTCTGCTCCTCCACCCTGCTCCTCCACCCCTCCACCCTGCTCCTCCACCCCTCCACTCTGCTCCTCCACCCTGCTCCTCCACCCCTCCACCCTGCTCCTCCACCCTGCTCCTCCACCCTGCTCCTCCACCCCTCCACTCTGCTCCTCCACCCTGCTCCTCCACCCTGCTCCGCCCCCCGGCGGGGTGTAGGTGTCAGGATCGGGGCTCGGGGAGCAGAAAACATTCCTTTTTTTTGATAAATCCGGTGGAATCTCAATTAGGCGGAGCGGAGCCGGGCGGAGCGGAGCGGGCGGAGCGCAGCAGCACGGCAGATATTGAGGATTGGGTCCAGAATCTAATTAGCTGGATTAATTAAACAGTCTCACTCAGGGTCATTAATCTTTCCTGGACCTTTGATGTTTTGCATACTGTCGTGCGAGTCATTAATAAAATTCATAACGCTCCTCTTTGTGCTGTTTTATCATGGCCATTTCTCCCCTCCACCTCCCTCCATCCTCTCTGCCTTTCTCTCTTTCTTCTTCCTCCTCCACCCGCCCCCCCCCCTCCACCCCCCCTCCCTGTAAGAGAGCCCAGTGCAAGTGTCAACACATCACAAGAGCCTCTCCTCTTGAGTTAATTTACTTTTTGTGCATATTACATTTTAAAGTTGCACGCACTGCGACCCCTCCCACCCCAGCATGCCTCCACCCCCCCCCCCCCCTCTCTCTCTCTCTCTCTCTCTCTCTCTTTTTGAGAGCACAATTACAGCAGCAGATCAAATTAAATTCTTCTGCAAGCACAGCTCATTTGGAGTGTAAAACATTCCTCGGCAGTGTGCAGCCGAGTGTGCGGCGTGTCGGCGCCTCGCAAGACGGGCGCCGAAGAAAACAGGAGTGTGTGTCCATTGTGTCGCCCGTAATTAAATCCCCACAATCAGCCCATCTGAAATCAGTCACGGTGTAAATATGAAAAGGCCGGGACGAGCTTGAGTTCTCACTCTGCCGTCGCCGCCGCCGCATGATGGGCGTTATGGAAATGTGCCGCCGTTAAAGAAAGCAGACCTGTGTGTGTGTGTGTGTGTGTGTGTGTGTGTGTGTGTGTGTGTTCTCAGTCAGTCCGTCAATAATTTAATGTAATCAAGAAAGTGTAAATATGTGTAATTTAGGAGGAATTTAAGTGAAAACAGCAAAATCAAGAAGTTAAAAAATATGTAATAAAATAAAAATAAAATAATGAAAGAGAAATAAATAATAATATAATGATAATAAAAAGAGAAGAAAAATATTTTATTAATCCAAAGGGAAATTCTTTTGAGAATTAAAAATGTCTTTGCTGCTCAGATTAAATGCGACGTCTGTGTTCAGGCTGTAATGAGTGGAGAGTCCAGAAGGAGGCGCCGTCTCGGCCTCACAAGGTTTCATTTCCTGTCAGATTATGATGAATTCAGATGAAATTAATTCTGATTTATTTTGGATTAAAATCAGCTTAAACCTTTAAAACACACAGATCTTCTGAAGGAAGGAAGATGCTCTAAATGTTGAAAGTTTCAACGCAAGTTTGACTGCAGGAGACAGAAAAACAGAAAATCAGATGCTTTTAATCTGACAGTCTGAAGCAAGTCAAATGTTCTAAATGTGATTTAAACAAATCAGATGCTTTTAATTTGACAATCTGAAACAAATCCGATATTTTTAGTATGATAAAAAAAAATCAGATGCTTTTAATCTGAAGATCTGAAATAAATCATGTTTTTAATCTGAAGATTTGAAACAAATCCGATATTTTTAATATGATTAAAAAAATCAGATGCTTTTAATCTGAAGATCTGAAATAAATCAGATGTTCTGATTGAAACTAATCAGATGCTTTTTTTTATGATGATTTGAGTGTTTCAAATGCTTTTAATCTGAAGATCTGAAACAATTTAGATGCTTTTAATCTGAAGATCTAAAACAATTTAGATGCTTTTAATGTGAAAATTTGGAACAATTCAGATGATTTTAATCTAAACATATGAAACAATTTAGACGCTTTTATCCTGAAAATCTCATACAATTTAGATGTTTTTAATCTGAAAATAGGAAACAATTTAGATGCTTTTATTCTGAAAAAATGAAACATTTTATATACTTTTATTCTGAAAATCTGATCAGAACAAACAAAAATAAGTGGCTGGATTAAACATAGGTAAAGATGGTGAAAAGGGAATAAATAAATGAGAAAACACAGAGAGAGACAGCAGCTCTGCAGCTCTTCCAGTGTTGACTTGGTTCATCTGAAATGAAAGTTAGAAGAGTAATCATTTTCCAAACGTAATCCCATTACATTAACTAATAAAATATCCCAGTGCTGGTGATGGGAAATAATTCACATGTGTATTTACAGTCTGTAACCTTCAGATTGAATTGATATTGATTTGCTAAATAAAAATAAAAGTGTCATGCTGTCATGGTGACGGGGTGACATGATGAGAGGCTGAGTCTCCTGCCGCAGCAGCTTTAGTGTAAAGTGGAGTTTGGTGATAAAAGTTGGTGTTAGTTTGCCGGTGATCTGTTCACCAGAACAGGCTCTGACAAGATTTGGCCCCAATTAAGGAGACGCAGCAGATGGAGGGGCGCAAAGTTTCCTCTGGCTCAGAGGTCCGTCTCTGCTCGCCCTGGACGAGGCGGCTAATTAGCCCGGGAATTCTGGGAAAGTATCTGGGCGTCCAAACGCAGCCGTGTTGATCAGGTTTCAGTGGGGAGCGAGAGCGGAACGGCAGCAAAACACTTTTCTGACTGAATTCCTGAGAAAAGCACTTTTTTCTGATTTTTTTTTTTTTTTTTTTTTTTTTAAGAGTCTCCTGCTGAGACCCCCCCCCCCTCTTCCAGGGGTCATGGTTGGAGCAGCTGATCCAGTCATGACATCATTTCCTGTTCTGTTTCCTGTCGACTCAGCTGCCAAAACAAAGAGAGAAATATCCTTAATGCGCAAAAACAGGAGGGGGGGGCAACAGGGCAAAACCAGGACAGGGGGGTCTGAAAGTCTTTTACTGGGGCAACATTAGGAAAAGAGCAGTGATGGGAGGGGCCTGCAGGGCCCCGCCCCCCGGACACCTCCTCCAGGACCCCCCCTCACCTGATAAAACCAGGAGGATTTCCCGCCGAGAGCGGCGAGTGGGAGCACAATGGCGGAGGTGCTTATGCTAATCCTGACACTTCTTTAAAGGAGGCCAGATAAGCTGCAGCCTCAAGGTAGAGCGCCCAGGAGCGAGGGGGGGGGGGGGCCGGGGGGGGTCGATACCTCCTTCAGCCAATTCCTCCTCCAAGTTTGTGTCACACTGTTTATTTGCATAATTCACACCTACTCCCTGAACGCCCCCCCCCCCCCCCCCCCCCCAGAAAACCCCCTTTTATTTTGAAAAGCTGTCTCATGTGAAGGAATCTCCTGATAGGCTGAGGCTCAGGTCAGTGGGCGGGGCTAAAGAAAGAGGATGCTTTCCGTCTCTCCTCTTCAGTCCAGACGCTTCCGATCAGAGATCAGTAAACTGACGGAGAGACGACTCCTGAGGAGAGAATCAAACTCACGTCCTCAATAACGGGACAAGCTGGACAATTCTGGACCGGAATCGAGAACAGTGATAGCAGGGAGACTGGATGGAGCAGGGGTCAGGAGGTCAGAGGTCAGGCGATCAACCAGCCTGAGGCAGAAACTCCGTTCTCCCTCCTCATGTCTGGTTTTCAGGTTCAGACTTTAATTCTGAAGAGATTTGCTCACTTTGTTCATGTTTTAAAGATTTAAACCTGAAGCCTCCGATTCACCTCATCTCCACTCAGACCAAACCTTAAGTCAGCTTGTGAGGAAAATATGAGGAAAACTGAATATTTTAGAATAGAGTCTGAGGACAACGTCAAAATGCTGTGATAATGATAATTACTCAATATTAAGAAAAATAAATAATATAATAAAGGTTGAAATATAAAAATGTGAATAATGTGTGTGTTTGGTTGGTTTTCTTGGTTTATTTGGTTGGTTTTCTTGGTTGGTTAGTTGGTTTCTTGGTTGGTTTTCTTGGTTTCTTGGTTGGTTAGTTGGTTTGATTTATTTGTTTGTTTGTTTGGTTGGTTTAGTTGGTTTCTCTCACATTTCTTTGACTCCTGGTGTCAGACTTTCTCTCCTTCCTGCGCTGGCGTCTTCCACCTTCCTGCCTCCTTCATAAGAGTGGCTGGGGGGGGCTGGAGGAGGGGGGGGGGGGGGGGGGGGGTATTTAGTTTTGAGCCAACAGTCCTGTGAGGAGCATAATGAAGCCTGCTTGTTAACAATGGCAGCTGATGAGGAAGAATAGCAGCTGATGAGACGAAGACAGACTGAGAGCTCTGTACCTGGAGACACCTGTCCTCCCTCGTCCCCCCTCTTCCTCTCTTGTCCTCCCTCGTCCTCTCTCGTCCTCTCCTGTCCTCACCCGTCCTCCTCCATTGTCATAACTGCAGCAGTCCTCTCATTCATTGTGTGATGATGAAGAAATCTGCTTTTTCTGATTTTTTTTTTTTTTTATAAACTGTCCTGCTGGTTTCAATGCGGTGAATCCTGAAAGACGTCCGTCTCTCTGGACGTCCTCACTGTGAGAGACGTTTCTCTGAACCGCTCTAAACTCAAACATGAGCCTTTTCTACACGTGTTGCAGAAACTCAATCCGGCCTTTTAAATGGAACATGTGTGATCTGAGGCTCTATTATCCCGCAGTTTGTGGAGAATAAAATCATCCAGAACGTCGGAGGTTATTTACACCCCGATCGGGGAGAAGAGACCTTTTCTGAGCGATACAATGGCGCCTTTACAGGCAGAACAGCGACGTGGAGCGGCGCTGAAAGCCCTCCAACGCCCAGCCGGGCGCGGGGAAATGAAGGAGGCTCCGATAAGCGCCGGCTTGTAAAACATAATTATATTCCTGAAAGGAGCGCATTTAACCTGCGATTCATGCGTGGCGAGGAGTTGTCGAGGGGAGAGAAGAGCGGCGGCGGAGCGGTGGAGGTAAGAAGCCTTGAATAAAGTGGAGCCGAGGTCGCGGCGTCTGAGGAGAATCGCTCCATTCGCCGCGAGACTCGAGTCCTCGCCTCCTGCAGGGAACGGGATTATATCCCCCTGCTGCTGGGAGCAGGTCTGGGAGCAGGTCTGGGCCTGAACGGATCCTCGGTGACCCCCCAGCCTCAAACCGCCTCTATGCGTGTCCTGGTCATGCTGTCATGCAGGTTCCGGGGCCAGGTGAATCCAGCTGTTCTCCTTCTGTGTTGAAAACACGGCAGATGGGATCGATCTGAAGTCCTCCGCCGTGCTGGAGGCGATCAAACAGCCGATCACTGACTGGAGGGACTCTGGCCGGGAAAACGTGGAGCGGCGTGAACGCGATGCGACCAGGAAGTGGACGTCATGGACGCCATGCAGGTCATGATCTACAGAGAGCGAGGAAAGGAGGAGGAGAATCAGAATAAAGAGCGGCTTCCTCCGATTCGTGACCCGAGACTTTACCGCCGCCGCCTTGACAAATAGCAGATACTCATCAGATTTAGTACCACACACACACACACACACACACACACACACACGGCTCCAGGAAGTCCCAG
Organism: Salarias fasciatus; assembly: GCF_902148845.1. Lineage (NCBI taxonomy): Eukaryota > Metazoa > Chordata > Actinopteri > Blenniiformes > Blenniidae > Salarias > Salarias fasciatus. Next base: position 16,830,746 of record NW_021941230.1, read on the forward strand.
AGGCCGGAGCTGGCGCTGCCGGCCCTCCTGAAGTCCCTCCCTGCTCCGTACTTCCTGGTCTCTTCATTCAGACTCATTCATTCGTCCACAATCGCTCCACAAACAGGTCAATTTCCTGTGGACTCTTGTTTAAATTAATTCACAAAAGGCTGATTGGGCCCGGAGGAAAGTACCGATGGGTATCGGGACCCTTTGTATTTATCTGCTGAACGTGGAAACGCCGGCGGATCAGATCAGCGCCGAGCTGCTTACCTTCTGGGTTTCCGTGTATTTTGGTGCGGCTTGTAAACAGCCGGGCTGTTTGGCTGGCGGCGAGCGGAGGGAGATTTCCCAGCCTCACATCCGCCTCCTTTCTGTTGGCAGGACGTTAATACACAGTCCTACGTCTCTGTCTTCCCCTGCAGCTCCGCCGCCGCCGCCGCCGCCGCCGCCGCCGCCGTCTTTACACGGCCTCCGATCTGAGGAGCTCAGTCTGTTCCTGCAGAACCGTCTCAGGTTCCACCGGAGAGGAACGTCACAAACAGCTGGTTCTCCACCCCCACCCCCACCCCGTCAACACAGTCCTGGAGGAGACCTGTCCCCAGAGCAGACCGGGACAAATCCTGGTCCCTGTGAACCAGACAAATCTGAGTTTACATTTAAAACATGGAGGAATCATCTATAATTAATATTTATCAGCAGGAGGACAGTGATGCTGTTTTTCCCACTGATTCATATTTAGAAGTGTGACTTCTCTGAACATAATTTCATTCAGAAATAGAGAAACTTTCCCAAAACGATTCGTATCTGCCTGATGTTTTATTTTGTATTTTGTATTTATTTGATTTTTGTATATATTTTTTTTTCTAATGCATATTATTGGTTATTTTTTAGTGCTGGCAGTTTTACTCCTGATTAATCGCAATTAATTCATGGAGGGATGTCATCAATTAATTTTTGAAAATTGCAATTAATCCTAATTGGCTCAGAGAGAAGAACTGGATTCACTGAGACTCGGTTGTTTTCCGTCGCTCTGCAGTTCAGCTGGATTCGATTCTTTCATCTGAAGCTTCACAAATTATGAATTTTAAACCGACAGCAATCTTATTCAGAGCGCTTATTTTTCCTTTTCCGCTCCAGATATCTCTAGAAAAGCTGCCGACAGCCGGTTCAGGTCCGGCTTGCAGAGGTGAGGAGCGGAGCGGGAGTTGACCTCCTCTCCGTCTGGATTATTGAGTTCACTTCAGTTCTTTGATCTCCTCTTGCTGTTGCGACGGAGCGTTCTCTGCTGCGGCGTTCTCTGCTGCGGCGTTCGTTCCGCCGCCGGCTCCAGGAGCTCGGTTCTGCCGTTGATTTGCGATCAGTGATTTCCTGGTGGAGGCGCTGCCAGGTCTGACTCACTCATTTGAATAAACGCACCAACTGTTGTTGCTGCGTTTCGGGCTGCGGTTGGAGGCGTGTGCGTGTCTTCGAGGCGTGAGCGGCGGCGGCGGCTGCGGCGGCGGAGGTGTGTCTCTCCGCAGGTAAAGCGGCGGCGCCGGACCGGGTTTCCAGCCGGGCCGGGCTCGGCTCGGCTCCGCTCTGAGCCTTTCCAATCAGGCAGATTTACAGCTCTTGAACTGATACTCCATCTGGATCGCCTCCACTAAGCAGGTTGGCACGGTTTGAATCAGGAGAGCAGCGACCGGCTGCCAATCTTCAGACGTACGGGGAATTTATTCAAATTTATTCACCACTTAATTTACCAGCTAAACATACACATCGGCAGCGCCGCGCATTGTGGCGTCGGCGGCGGAGGGCGGCGTGCCGTCCGGGTCTGTCGGTCCGTCCTGAGCAGATATTATTGGCACTGATGTGAAAGATCAGAGCGGCGTCTCGCCTGCTGGGACTTCTGGAGCCTGTCGGGACTCGAAATCGAGGTTAACCTCTAAAGCTGTCACCTTCATCTGTCCCCCCTCCTCCTCCTCTTCCTCCTCCTCCTCGTCTCCACCAAGTTGGCCAAAGTGCTCCTGCAGTTGGATGAAAGTCGTCTTTCTGGGCTCGCCGGCGTGCTAAAGGTGATAACGGCCCGGGCGCCGCCGCCCGGCCCCGTCCTGAGCCGGAGGGCGCCGCCTTTCTTTTCTCCAAATTGTAATTAAAAGGGAATAATGACTCGTCGGCGGTGGCGGTCCAAACAAACAGACTGACAGCTCTCTTCTTCTGTGGAGGAGGCCCACAGTGGACGCGTCCCCGGCGTCCCTCTCCTTTCAGCGGCTTTCTGAAGCTGCCACTTCTTGGTTGTATTATCTTTGTCTCCAGCCCTGGCCCTCCGTCCCCCCGTCCCCCCCGTCCCCCCGTCCCTCTGCTGGCTCTGTTGGCAGCGCCCTCGCCCTCCATCCCTCTGTTCCACGCTCAACTTTCTCTCGCCACATGAAAGCGGCCGCCCGCAGAGAGACCCGGCCACGTGGCCTGGACCGTACCTTTCACTCCCAAACTTTCCTGACCTAATTAGCGCCCAATTAAATCGGACAGGATGCATTCATTATTCATGTCCCGGCCCCGTGGACTGGAGGTCTTGAAATAGACGTAGAACCGGGAGCTCTCTGGCCGCCGCCGCCGCCTCCCTTTCTTGGCCTTCATTTGGATGCGAGGCGGCGTTCGCAAAAGCTACACGGAAAGACAATGCGCCGTGCTCCCGTTCCTCTGCCTCTGGACGCCATGTTCACATCGCGACTCTGCTGGAAAACAAAACAAAAAAAAAAAAAAAACACCTCTGAAACACCGATAAACCCACCGCCTCCCCACAAACCGCCAGCAGCTGAAAACAATCCACCCGATTAGCACCAATCATGACACAGTAACTGTCAGGAGCTAATGCTAAAGCTAACACTTGCTGAGTGAGCAGCTTTGCTTAGTGCTAGTGCTAATGCTAACGCTGTGTCTCAGGAGGTTCGAGGGATTTCTGCCGTTGCAGCAATCGATGAGATCAAGCTAGCAGTGGTGCTAATGCTAGCTGTAGCCTGAGCGAGCAGCACGGTGGAGGTGAAAGGTCATCCGCCGGGTCAAAGCAGAACAGAAGTGAAGACGGCATCGGACCACAGAGCGCCGCCGTTTCCGCACAGCAACACGGGAGCGTGAGCGCGAGCGTCTGGACGGATTTTAAGGAATAAAAAAACAGAGCAGGCGTCACGCAGAGGAGGGGGTGAAGGTCAGAGCGGTTTTGGCAGACTGGCGGCGAAACTAATTAAAAGCTGCAGAGTTTGGGCTGAAATAGGAACGGAGGAGACGGCGTGGCGGGCGAGAGCGACAGGATCGGACTCGGCAGTGATGAAGACGACAGTCCTCTGCCGACGACCGCGGGTCCACCAAGAGATGTGGGAGCGCTCGTTTCCACGCGTTATCGATGGAGGGACTGATGAACTGAGCAGGACTGGTTCCTGATCGGTCAGCTGGGTTTATCCTGGATCAAACCTCCTTCCTGGGTTTCTGATTCATATTCCTTTCAGGAGGCAGAGCAGCTTTGTTGACTTTGAGTCGGAGCCGCTCGGATGGGTTCGTCGCCGTCGGACGCCGGCCGGCGCTGTTTCGCCAGATGAAAGCCGCGGAGGTGTCGCGCGGGCCGAGAGGTGAAAAGCATTCCTCCGAGTCGTCAAACCAGAGCGGGATTCAAACGCGGTTCGCCATCCGAGCGCAGAGAGGGAGAGAGAAAAAAATGAGAGGGAAAGACACGGGGAGCGATATGTAAAAGAGAAGAGATCAACCGTGCAGTCATGTCAGCGCCCAAGGCGAGGAGCTGCAGATGTAACAAAGACGGGCCTGCGATTGTCAAGAGGCATGGATAATGATAGCTTTGCATGTGGGGTACAAGGCAAACATCAAGGCCTGCACATGGCAGAGCGCGACTTTAAAGGCTGAGCTGAGAACGGGGGCCATGGGAGCGAGATGGCCCCAGCACGGCCCCCACTGCCCCCCCCCCCCCCCCCCCCCCCTGATGGCAGGGGCAGGTAACTGGAACAAAGCAAATTGGACGAGAACAGTGGAGCCAGTGTCAGGCCTCGCCTCCTCTCCGCTGCATCTTTATTTAAATCCCTCCTCTGTTTTCAGGGATTCTGAGCTGAAAACTTTTCTTCTTCTTCTTCTTCTTCTTCTTCTTCTTCTGCTGCTCTTTTGTTTGTTTGATCCTCCCTCCCCCTCCGGCGTCTCCAGACGCTGCTGTGTGCTTCTCCCATTCAGAACACATGTAGAGGAAGAGCTGCACATGTGAGGCTGCATAATCCACATTAATCTGAGCATTAACACACACACACACACACACACACACACACACACACACACACACACACACACACACACACACACACACACACACACACTCATCCAGCTGCGCTGAGAGGTACTGGAAATTACCAGGTCACAGTTAGAAGTGGGAGACTTACTTCACCCGGTTAACCATGCGGGGATTTAGTTACTGGGAAAAGTAATTCAACCAGTTTCAGGTTCAAAGTAAATCTGACTTCTGTAATCTAATTCAGTAATCTGTAATCTGTCTCAGTGAAGCCAACTGGATTACTGTGCCAGTGGGAGGAAGATGCTCTATAATCTGGATGTTCGTTATATCAGGGTATTAATAATAATGATATTAATCATAATAGTTAATTATTAATAATTATTAACAATAATAATAATAGTAACAATAAATCCAGATCCAGGCTGGTTCCAGAGCTGCTGGATCAGGACTGGTTCCAGATCCAGTCTGGTTCCAGAGCTGCTGGATCAGGACTGGTTCCAGATCCAGGCTGGTTCCAGAGCTGCTGGATCCAGAATGGTTCCAGAGCTGCTGGATCAGGACTGGTTCCAGATCCAGGCTGGTTCCAGAGCTGCTGGATCAGGACTGGTTCTTGGTTCCTCAGTACACAGAGCAGCTGCTGGATCCCGCCGGGTTCTCGGCGCTCGTCCTCTCGCCACAGCAGCGGCTCCGGTTCCGGACCGGTCTCTCAGCAGCCCAGCGGTCAGAGGGTCTGGTTCTGCGTGGTTCCCCGCTCCGCCTCGAAGCGTTTTTGAAGAGCGGCTCCCGCCTGGCCCCGACTGTCTGGCACCGATGAACTTTTCAAAGTCTGGGTAATTGGACTGGATGCAGAATAAAGTTGCGGCGGTTATTTTTGTTGCATATTGGAGGAGAAGTGATGTTTATGGCTTCTGAAGAAAACATTTGGCAGCCAATGGTCATTAAGAGGAGTCCCGCCAAGTGAAAAGTTGCACTCTTTACCGAAATACACACAGAATCAAGACATAAATACTCCGAGGGGAGAAGCTGCTCGCCGGCCTGAACCCTCTCCAGCTCTCCATCAGAATTTCATTAATTGCTCCTGAAGTCTGTGATATAGTGGAGCGCGGCGCCGACTGTGAAGAGAGCAAACCGCGCTCCGCCGTCCCGGATCCGGCACCAGCATCACGTCAAATCCTCCAGACCAGCAAGCCCGACCGTCTGGAGGAAACCAGTCCAGGGAGGATCTGGAGGATCTGGAGGGTCAACGCCTCCTCCGCTCTGAAAGAGCATCGCAGAGATTAGTGGAGTGTTATAGAGCATCTTCCTCCTTTAGTCCAGATTATAGAGCATCTTCCTCCTTTAGTCCAGATTATAGAGCATCTTCCTCCTTTAGTCCAGATTAAAGAGCATCTTCCTCCTTTAGTCCAGATTAAAGAGCATCTTCCTCCTTTAGTCCAGATTAAAGAGCATCTTCCTCCTTTAGTCCAGATTATAGAGCATCTTCCTCCTTCAGTCCAGATTAAAGAGCATCTTCCTCCTTTAGTCCAGATTATAGAGCATCTTCCTCCTTTAGTCCAGATTAAAGAGCATCTTCCTCCTTTAGTCCAGATTATAGAGCATCTTCCTGCTTTAGTCCAGATTAAAGAGCATCTTCCTGCTTTAGTCCAGATTATAGAGCATCTTCCTCCTTTAGTCCAGATTAAAGAGCATCTTCCTCCTTTAGTCCAGATTAAAGAGCATCTTCCTCCTTTAGTCCATATTATAGAGCATCTTCCTCCTTTAGTCCAGATTATAGAGCATCTTCCTCCTTTAGTCCAGATTAAAGAGCATCTTCCTGCTTTAGTCCAGATTATAGAGCATCTTCCTCCTTTAGTCCAGATTATAGAGCATCTTCCTCCTTTAGTCCAGATTATAGAGCATCTTCCTCCTTTAGTCCAGATTATAGAGCATCTTCCTCCTTTAGTCCAGATTAAAGAGCATCTTCCTCCTTTAGTCCAGATTAAAGAGCATCTTCCTCCTTTAGTCCAGATTATAGAGCATCTTCCTCCTTTAGTCCAGATTATAGAGCATCTTCCTCCTTTAGTCCAGATTATAGAGCATCTTCCTCCTTTAGTCCAGATTAAAGAGCATCTTCCTCCTTTAGTCCAGATTATAGAGCATCTTCCTCCTTTAGTCCAGATTAAAGAGCATCTTCCTCCTTTAGTCCAGATTATAGAGCATCTTCCTGCTTTAGTCCAGATTAAAGAGCATCTTCCTCCTTTAGTCCAGATTATAGAGCATCTTCCTCCTTTAGTCCAGATTATAGAGCATCTTCCTCCTCTGTCATCCAGATTCTCGCTGGTTCTGCTCTTTGGTCCTCTGACGTTCGGTTCCTGCAGAGCGCCGTTCTCTCAGATCGGTCCCGGCGCCGGTCGGTCGCCGTTAGCGGCGTCCTGACGTGTCCCTGGAGACCCCGGCCCCCGCCCCCCTCCTCCCGGCGGGGGGCCGTCCGGCGCGGCGCCCAGCGGGGGCTCCGGTCCGCCCCGGGGCCGGCGGTTGATCCGGGGCCGTGACGGGACGCCGGGCCTCACACGTGCCTCGTTCAAAGGTTAAGCAGGCTATTAAGGGGCCTCTGCCTCTGAATGCGGCGGCGGCGGCGGCGAGCCGGGCCGATGGCCTGCGGTGTTTTCTCCATGATTAGACCGGCCCGTCTGACTCATGAATCGCTGAGAGCTGAATGCCAACGAGGCTGTTAGCGGGGACCGAGTCTCGGTTCCGCAGGCAGCCCAGATTTCTGCTGATTCCGTCATTTGGAGGTAATCAAAGCCCAAAGTCCCAGAAAGTCAACGACCCGACCGAGGCGGAGTCGGCGGGAACCGAGGGAGAACGCTCTCCGTCGCACACTCCCACAACCCGGAGTCACGCTTCCTCACAGGTGATCTCACACCTGAGGCTCCAGCCGCGACGGTCCAGTCCAGACTTCACGTAAAGCCCCTGATTGGTCCCAGAGGGACCGGCTGGTCTTCAGCACTCGTCCTCTTCAGGCCGCTGGTTGTTTTACTGAGACCTCCTCCGACTCACCTGCAGAACCTCAGACCAGCAGAGCAGGGACCTCTGCTGACCTGGAGCCAGGAGACATGGACTCTGTCCCGCTTCAGGTTAGAAGAGGCGTCCGTTTAATCTCCGTATTCAGAGTAGAGACAGATTATTCCTCTTCTCACGTTCACTCCTCATTTGAAGCGTCTGGATTAACTGATGTGGAGCGAAATGCAGGAAACAAACTCTGAAGTCATCTCTGAGAAAAAACAAGTGAAATTATCGTAGAGAAAAACCAGGATTTTACTACATAATAAGAATATAAACATAAGAAAAAAAGTATTTTATAGTATAATAATATCACTGTATATAAGAATATAACAATAAAATAATGTAATAAGAATATCATAAAGACTACCTGCTGCAGACTTCATTCATAAAAATATGCTAAAAGACTGAAAATGAGACGTGTTCAAACCTGGATCTGAACCCAGACCTGGACCTGGAGGGTCTGTCTGTACCAGAGTGTGTGTGTGTGTGTGTGTGTGTGTGTGTGTGTGTGTGTGTGTGTGTGTGTGTGTGTGTGTGTGTGTGTGTGTGTGTGTCCACAGTGTTTTTCTCTTATGTCCTGAGTAATGCTGATTGATTGTAACCTTGCAGCAGTGGATAATCTCCCATTAGGACAGTTAAGAATGTGTGTGTGTGTGTGTGTGTGTGTGTGTGTGTGTGTGTGTGTGTGTGTGTGTGTGACATTCATATGAAGTGTTTTTCATCAAGTGATGTGAATTTTAAATCCAGCGGTTTGTTTTGGTTTTATCGGTGAAGCCTTGTAGAAAAGCAGAGTTGAGGCTGGAGTTTGGCTGAGTGGCTGAAACGGGACAGATGGAGGTCATGAGAGGTCACGAGAGGTCACGAGAGGTCATGAGAGGTCATGAGAGGTCACGAGAGGTCGTGCCAGGTCGTGCCGATCAGAGAAGTCTGGAGTCAAACTGCAGGACAGTCCAGATGAGGCAGACTGGATCAGGGTGATCGGTTCTCAGCTGCCTCAGGTGGTCCTGTGCTACAGAACCTCATCATCCTCATCCTCATCTTCATCGTCCATACTATCATCCTCATCAAACCCCGTCCTCCTCATCATCCTCATCATTGTTCTCATCTTCGCTGTTTTCATCGTCCTCTTCATTGCCATCATCTTCATCATTGTCATTCTCATCATCCTCATCTTCCTGATCATTTTATCATCTTCATTATTCTCATCAGTCTCTTCATCTTTGTAATTGCCCTCATCCTCATCGTCATTCCTATAATCTTCACCATCATCATCCTCATTCTCATCTTCATCATTCTCATCCTCATCATTCTTGTCATCACCATCATTGTCATCATCTTCCTAATTGTCATTATTCTCCTCATCATTCTCATCATCCTCGTCTTCAGTCTCATCATCTTCGTCATCCTCATTGTTGTTCTCATCATCCTTATTGTCATCATCTTCATCATTGTCATCATCTTCATTATCCTCATCTTCATCGTTCTCACCATTCTCTTCATTCTCATAATCTTCGTTCTCATCATCCTCATCATCATTCCTATAACCTTCGTCGTCGTCATTCTCATCCTCATCACCCTCATCATTCTCATCATCCTCATCGTCAGTCTCAACATCTTCATCGTCAGTCTCAACATCTTCATCGTCCTCGTTCTCATCATCCTTATTGTCATCATCTTCATCATCCTCATCATCGTTCTCACCATTCTCTTCATTCTCATAGTCTTCGTTCTCATCTTCCTCGTCGTCCTCTTCATCGTGGCGGTCGTCATGGTGCTCCCGGTGAAAGTGGTTCTTTCCTCCCGCTCTGGTGTTCTGCCGGAGCGCCCCGTTCTCTGGGAAGGCGATTGGTTCCAGCTGCGGCGCTCCAGACGTTCCTGTGTTCTGCGGTAACGAGCGGCGCGCTAAGCGAGCGTTTTCTCATGTGGGACAGGGCGGCTGATGAAAGCCAGAAGCCTCGGCGCCCTGAGTGTGACAGGAGCCGCTGAAAGCCAGAAAAGCCTTGTTTATCAATTTGCTTTTAACATCTCAAAGATGAGACGACGAGCGTTGCAGAGGAGCGGTTTGTTTTATCTGCCTTCAAAGCCCCCGCCCTCCTCCTTCCCCCCGCTCTCATTTCAAGTGTGAAGTAAAGGTTTGGGTAAACATATGCAGGGAGAGCGTCTTGAAGACAGAACCAGTCATTGGATTCATGTCTGATTCTTCATCCTGTCTCTCGCCTTTTCTTTCTGAGCGAACATCCCTCCAGGCCTGTGTACAAACTCAATGAGGCTGTTTTGACAAAGCAAGGTGGAGCGGCGGCGGCGGCGGCGGCGGCGGCGGCGAACCTAACAAGCTCCTCTTCTCCTTCTTCTACTTTCTGAGGCCTTTTCTCTCCGCCTTGACAGCGACAGCAGCTCGCTGCTCATCTGATGTCGGCTTGACGGTCAAGGATAATGGTGCGTCGTGGGACCGATGTCATCCCTGTCAATAGGACGGCCGGGGGGCGGGGCTACCTTCTCACTCCTCTTTCTTTATGCACTGCTTTGTCTTCTCTGGTCGGTCCGCTGCTCGCTCACCCCTTGCTTGCCCCTCTCTCGCCCCTCTTGCGCCCATCTCTCGCCCCTTGCTAAGCCCTCTCTCACCCTTCTCTCACCCTTCTCTCGCCCCTCTCTTGCCCCTGTCTCGCCCCCTGCTCGCCCATCTGTCACCCCTCTCTCGCCCTTCTCTCTCCCCTCTCTCGCCTCTCTCATGCCTCTCTCGCCCCTCTCTCACCCAGGTTTGACGCGTCCTTGCAGCGGCGTCGTGAACAAACCTCAAATGACTCGTCTTCTTTTGATAATCCTCGCTCTTCCACTTCTTCTTGTCTTCCTCTGAGCTTTTCTGCACGACAAACTTCCTCTCCGCTTTCAATCCCCTGCGCACACACACACACACACACACACACACACACACACGCACTTTCTCTTATTTTTACATTCACGTCTTCTCAATGTCAAACAAAGCCTTGAAAACTACTGATCATTTTTTTCCTTTCTTTTTTTGTTTGGATTGAATCTAACAAGGATCCTTTTCTCTTTGATGTAATTAAGCTCCTGAGGCCTGATCTGGGCGTCAGAGTTAATTTTTCCCGAGCATCGCGGGGAGCTATCAGAAGACTTCAGATGTCAGGCACTCTTTCAAGCTTCACGGCACCTCGTTTTTCCTCCACCTCGCATAAAAGACGGGGAGGGAGGGTGGAGGGGGGGTGGGGGGGCTGGAAAAACAAACGGCCTGCTCTGCCCGCCGCCTCCTCCGCCTCCTCCACCACTGCTTGGTCTAATAGTCGTCCTTATCTCCACGCCGGGATCCCCCAGGCCCCTTTTCGCTCCGCCATCAAAATTGCCCACCTGTAGCCGGAGGGCCGGAGGGCGGGGGGGTGGGGGGGGGGGGGGGGGCTGTTGGAGGTGCTGCCGTCTCTGCTCCTAATGGGCGGCGGTCTCTGTTGAGCGAGCAACCTGTGTCACTTCCAACTGGCCGTCACTAACGACGTGTGGGCGGCGCCCCGTGGAGAGAGGGGGTTAGTGGCAGGGGAGGGGTGGAGGGGGGGGGGGGGGGGGGAGCAATCAACCCAGGTCAGTTTCACGCTGAAGGACTGATCTCACCATTGTCTTGTGTAAATTGAGTCCAAGTTGAGGAGGCTGGATTAGGCTGGAGATGACAGGAAGAGGCTTAGAGACGGCGGCGGCGGCGGCGTCCGTCCTCTCCTTCCTCCGCTGACAGACACTCAGCCCCTGTTCAAAGCGTAATCTCCAACCTCTAGGTAGCGCCGTCCCGCCTGAAAACAGAATCTCCACCAGAGAGCGAGGAGGTGGAGGAAGACGGAGGAATAAAGGCGCCGGAGACAGACAGCTCCTCTCAATGGCTGAAACAATAAGCCCCATTTATCGCCCATTTGAGGAAGGTTTGACGTGGCGGCGAAACAGAGGCGGCTTTCATCTGCCGCCATATTAAACTGTCACAGTGCTTAACTTTAAATGAAGGTGACACGCCGCCGACTCGGGGGTGTCACTAATAGTGCAATGGCGACCTGCTAATAGAAGTACAATGTGACACGTTGTGCTTTAACTCAAACCTCCGCTGTCAGATTACGCCGCTGACGTCTTAAACTTTTCATACATTAACGTGACACTTGGAACAAATGCAATTTGGCGTTGAGAGCGGGACAAAGGGAGGCAGCGGCTCCCGGCGTATTGTCAGGAGGCTTGAAGGAGGATGACACTTCTGCTGCGAGGTGAACGCGATAAACCACACGTGTGAGCGGCGCCAGGCCGCGTCGCTTCAAAGAGGGTTAAACATGGAGGACGCTTTGTTCTGAGGGCAGGGCGGGTGGAGGAGCGCCACCTGACACACACACACTCACACACACACACACATCCTGACCAGAGCTTCATCAGAAACCATTTGGTTTCAAGCTGTTTCACTCATTCACTCTTTCAACCCTGAAAACCTGAAAACCCTGAAAACCCGGGCTGCGCTAGTCCTGGTTACCAAGACAACCAGCTGTTCACCAGGCGGAGTTAGCAGCTAGCGCTGACTGGAGGACGGCGATCGGCCTCGTCGGTAGAAGTGATCCGATTGGAGCAGGTGAACAGAAGCAAGGTTTAGACTATAGATGTTGAAGCCCTCTGCTGTCTGGACGTTAGCATTCTGTTAGCACACTGGGCGTTAGCGTTATGTCAATTCGCTGGACATTGCATTTTGTTAGCTTGCTAGACATTAGCGTTCTGTTAGCACGCTAGATGTTAGCATTCTATTAGATCGCTGGACATTGGGATTCTGTTAGCTCTCTGGAATTTAGCATTAGTACATTGCGTTAGCTTTCTGTTAGCTCACTAAATGTTAGCGTTCTGTTAGCACACTGGATGTTAGCTCGCTGGATCTTAGTGTTCTGTTAGCTCACTGGACGTTAGCGTTCTGTTAGCTCGCTGCATGTTAGCAATATGTTAGCTCACTAAATATTAGCATTCTGTTAGCACACTGGACGTTAGTGTTATGTCAATTCACTGGACATTGGCATTTTGTTAGCTTGCTAGACATTAGCGTTCTGTTAGCACACTGGATGTTAGCATTCTGTTAGATCGCTGGACATTGGCATTTTGTTAGCTCTCTGGAAGTTAACGTTGGCACATTGTGCGCTGGCCTTCTGTTAGCTCACTAAATGTTAGCGTTCTGTTAGCACACTGGATGTTAGCTTTATGTTAGCTCACTGGATCTTAGTGTTCTGTTAGCTCGCTTGACATTAGCATTTTTGTTAGCTTTCTGGATGTTGATGTTTTGCTAGGTCGCTGGATGTTATTGTTATGCTCGCTCCCTGGAAGTTAGCTTTGTGTTAGCTTGCTAACAGTTTAGGTTGTATGAGGTTGTATGAGGTTGATCTTTTCTCGAGTGGAACTCCTTTTTTCTTGATTCAAATGTTCTTTATTGAGTAATGTCTGTGCAGAAACAAAACAGAGTATATAGCTCTTCCTCTGACTCTCTAACTTCCCACTACTGCAGCGCCGACTGGTGGCCGGAGGCTGAATCACAGCCAGGTATTCCCGACAGTTCAGGACATTTATTTGAGAGAAAGGCTGGACAGACGGATTCATGCCAGCCTGACGGCAGGAAAGAGGAACGGGGCTCAGAGAGGTGGAACGTGTTCGGTGTTGCCGAGAAGGAAACCTGGAACTGAAACACCTGAACCCTTCTGCAGAGAAACAGCTGGAGCTGTGTGAGGAGGTGTGTGTTCATGAATAAACTGCTGCCGTTCAGCAGCAGGAGTCGCGAACACACTCCAGGGGAAACATGTTGTCATGAGATCGGCTCACTCATCCTTCACGTTCTCCCTCTGTGTGTGTGTGCGTGTGTGTGTGTGTGCGTGTGTGTGGAGGTTATTTTTAGGCCTGTGTTCTTCCTGGAGCTGAGTCCTGTCCTTCAGCGGTTCTCACTGTTCTTCACAAACTCTGGTCATTTAGCTCCATGGAGCTCCGCTGATTCCAGCTGACTCCACAGTCTGCAGCGCCAATTAATCCAGGGGGGCCCGGGACGACATGGGCGGCTGCCCCGCTGCCGCAACACACACACACACACACACACACACACACACACACACACACACACACACACACACACACAGAGTCAGTGTACGGTGTGCAGCTCCACATTGACCTCCATAAACAGGAAGTTCATGCAGCCAAAAATCAGTGTTGATAATCACCTTCCAGCAACAATAGAGACTTTGTGTGATACACAGTGTGATGTGTAAATATTTGAAGGGGTGGGGGTGGGGGGCAGCCAAACTTTTTTTTTAATCAGAGATGAAACATGTGTGATTTTCTACCAGCTGTTTCTCTGACATGATTTCATTTCATGTGCTGTGTCGAGTTCCGTCCAGTTCTGTCGAGTTCTGATGGGTTCCGGTGAGTTCTGTCACCAGCTGTGAAAGTCCAGGGTCTCGCTCCACTTCCTGCCGAGACTTCTGGCTAAGCTCCGCCCTCCAGCTAGGGCAGTTCAGTTCAGTTCACCTGGAGACTTGGAATTAGACAAGGCCTCTGGGTTGGCATGAGAATGACAGGAAGTAGAATTAAAGCTGCAGGCGCAGATGCTGCTTTCTGATTGGTTGCTGTTGGTGAAGATGTAAAAACGGTCGGACGGTGGTATCTGGTTCACACAGCCGCTGCAGAGGGAATCCTGGAGGGATGAAGCAGCAGAGCCCGTTTCTCAGTGGAAGAACTGGTTCACCAGCTTAGCTTAGTTTATCTTAGCTGAGCTGAGCTGAGCTTAGCTTAGCTTAGCTTAGCTTAGCTTAGCAGTAGCATGGTCTGTGTCTCCCCCTGGATGTCTTCGTCCTCCAGCAGTGATCACAGGATCTGGATCAAGTCTGTTCGCTGTGAAGCTCATTGAGGAGGAGAACCGACTCCAAACATCCCAGCTGGCGGCGGCGGCGGCGGCGGGGGCGTTGGCGGTGGCGGCGGCTCCATTACCAGGCACCCGGTGGGAATCCACAGGTGGACTGGATCAGGGGTCCCGGACCCCTGGACCACCTGGACCCCCATTATGCTGCTTTAAAGGGGTTCATAGTGAACGACAGGTTGAGGACCACTGAAGCAGACGACCAGCCTTCTGGTTTAGCTGTGGGAAGCTAACTAGCTAACTTGATTAGCAAACAACGCTGACGCCATTGGCACTGGCTAACAGTTCTGATGTAAAAAAAAAAAAAACTGATCGTAACCTGCAGTCGGCTGCTAGCTAACACCGTTGACCACCTTCAGCTGCCATCGGAGGTAGTTATCCGCCGCCGTCGGTTACAGTTAGCTACTGCTGTTAGCTGGCGCAGCTGGTCTGGGTCGTCAACAGTCACTCGGGGGGCGGGGCTTAGCCAAAAGTTCGTTGTTTCAATGGTGTTAGCTTCACTTGCTAAGTGCTCTCTCCTCTCCACTCATCTCTGCTCTCAGGTGGACCTGGACCTGAGCTGCACCAGGACCTGAAGCGGATCTTGATCTGAGCTGGACCTGGATCTGAGCTGGACCTGGATCTGAGCTGGACCTGGATCTGAGCTGGACCTGGATCTGAGCTGGACCTGGATCTGAGCTGGACCTGGATCTGAGCTGGACCTGGAGCTGAGGTATTTTCAGACACTGTGGTCCAGGTTTTTTAAAACCTGTCAACACTTCTCAGGAGTTTTATTGGTTAAAACTTTTAATCTGTAACATTTAAACTGGAGGCAGTTTGATCAGTAAGTCACTTTATTAGCTTTAAAGATCAGCATATTTCAGCAGACTTCAGATGGATTACTTCCTGACTGCTGGATTACTTCCTGGATTCATTAATCCAGCTTCATGTGACTCCACCTGAGTTCAGGTGCGAGAAGCTTTCAGGACCGGTCCTCCGGCTGCTCCTGCTGCTCCTGCTGAGTGCCGGCGCTAATTAGAGACTCGGGCGGAGGAAAGAGTGGCCAAATGGTAAAATCCCCTAATTCCTGGATTATAATTTAAAATATTCCAAAATGCTAATCAGGGAATTGCAACCAACAAAGGGATAATAAGCCGGTCATCCAATTACTGGTGTTTCCTCCCCCGGTGTGGGGGGGCGGGGTGGGGTGGGTGAGGGGGGGGGGACCCCCAGCCTCCTCCATGCAGCTCCGGCTCGGGCGTCCCCGACTCTGCCTGTCTCACAAATATGATAATCAGGGTCCAGATATTCACACAGTTAATTAGACAGAAGAGCTGGTTTCACTGCTGAGGAGGAGGAGGAGGAAGAAGAGAGGAGGAAGAGAGGAGGAAGAGAGAGAGAAGGAGGAGGAACAAGGAGAGAGGAGGAAGAGAGAGAGAAGGAGGAGGATAAGGAGGAGCAGCAGCAGCAGGATTGAGAAGTGGAGCTCCTCCTCAATCCTGCGAAATATTGATCAGGAATCAAACTCTCCAGCAGCTACATGCTACATGCTAACATCAACACTGAGTTTTTCCAGGTCTGAGTTTTCATATAAGCTTCATTTTCAAGTAAAGAAAAAGAAGAATGTGTCTCTGAGTCAGCCGGCCCTCGGGGTTTTCAACTCACTTCCTGTTTCTGTTTAATGTCTTCATGATACAGAAACTCACTTCCTGGTTCTTTTTCTTTTTTGATGATGACAGAAACTCACTTCCTGTTTCTGTTTCTCATCTTCATGATGACAGAAACTCACTTCCTGTTTCTTTTTGACGATGACAGAAACTCACTTCCTGTTTCTGTTTGGCGTCTTCACGGCGACAGAAACACAGCCGACGGTGCAGTTTGCACGTTTAGCCAGGAGGTGGCGCTGTGTGTGGGAGGCTGAGGGTGACCAGCTGGAGGTCCAGGATCTGTGGAGGAGCCCTGCTGGTTACTGATTGGCTGCTGAGCGTGGCGGCGGTGCGGCTCTGAATTAGCTCCTCCTCCTTTCACAACAGTTCCACTCCGGGAGCCAAAAAGTAGAGTTTTCTGGGGTCGCGACCCCCAGCGTGGAGGAGACTAGTTACCGAGGGTGGTAGAGCTGGTGACCAGTTAGCGGGGCGGTGAGGAGGGGAAGCGTGGCGTCCAGCCGCTCGCCACGTTTCCCTCGTCCTCCCCCGTCCTCCCTCGTCCTCCCCCGTCCTCCCTCGTCCTCCCTCGTCCTCCTCTGTCCTCCTCCGTCCTCCTCCGTCCTCCCCCGTCCTCCTCCGTCCTCCTCCGTCCTCCTCCGTCCTCCCTTGTCCTCCTCCGTCCTCCTCCGTCCTCCCCCGTCCTCCTCTGTCCTCCTCCGTCCTCCTCCGTCCTCCCTCGTCCTCCCCCGTCCTCCTCCGTCCTCCTCCGTCCTCCTCCGTCCTCCCTTGTCCTCCTCCGTCCTCCTCCGTCCTCCTCCGTCCTCCCTTGTCCTCCTCTGTCCTCCTCAGTCCTCCTCCGTCCTCCTCCGTCCTCCTCCACTCGCCGCATTATTTCCTCATGTAAATCTCTCTTTTCTTTACAGAAGAAAGCCGCTTGGCGTATTTACTGGCGAGCCGGGCTGAGATAGCGCCGCCGACCCCTCCCCGGGAAAAACAGTGACCCAAATCCAGCGGGGATCCGCTCGCCCTCAGGTATTTAACATAAACACATCATTACCCACAAACACCCTGAGTGCAGCTCAGCGCTCCGTCAGGCAGTCCGGCCAACGCTGCGGAAGCTCAAACACCCCCAAACAAAACCCACTGCCGCAGTACGGTGGAACCAGACCAGGTTCCGGTCCAGGCCTGAGGAGGCCGAGTGGAAACCTGCTGCAGGTCTGAACTGGACTCACTGGAGTCAGTGGACCAACTGGACCAACTGGACAAAATGGACGAACTGAATAAACTGAATTAACTGGACAAACTAGACAAAATGGGCTAACTGGACAAAATGGACTGACTGCATAAAATGGATAATTGGATAAACTTGATTAACTGGATAAACTAGTCTAACTGGACTTGCTGGACTTGCTGGACTAACTGGATCAGGACTGAACAGCCTTCCGGGCTGCTGGAGGGTCAAACAGGTCAAACTCCTTCTCTGTCTGGCGTCGGAGCGCTGCAGCAGGCAGGTGTTCCTGGCGAACGTCGGCTGGAGGAGCCGCGGCGTCTTCCTCCAGACCGGCTCTCGCCGCCGCGGCTCGGCCGGCGAGTCGACGGGGGCGAAATGTATGTTCCTGACCCGGGATCAGCCTCTCAAACACCTGCAGTCAGGCTCATCTGCCTGATCCCGATGCGAGCGCCGCCGCAGTGAGAACGGGAGCGCCGCCTCGCCGCCTCGCCGCCTCGCTCTCGGAGCTGCAGCTGACCCCGTGGCAGACTTCCTCTGACATCCGCTCACATTCCCCGAGTTTTGGGAGGAATTTGACACGGGTCCAAAAGCTCTGAGAGCCTCCTCTGCTTTACCTACAGCTGACTGCGGCGGCAGCTGGTGGCGAGCAGCCAAGACTGGCAGGCATTCGCCGCTTCTTGCAGGCTAACTGCACCGCCGAGCTGCGCTGGGATTTGCTCGGCATTATAGAAACGGACGGCGGTATGGATTATTAACGGGACCAGTGTGTGGGCGCACTTCTCCTGGAGTTTGTGTTCTTCATGCTCTTTCATTGCCGACTTTTCCTCCTCTTTGCCTTCATTGCATCTCTTTGTTGTCTTTAATGACGGCTCTGCTTGTTTTGTTCTCTCTAAACGTGTCCAGCTCTCGTTTTGAGAGTTTCCATCCTGAACTCCTCTGAAACTCCACCAACGAGCAGAGCGACTTTTCTGAAAGGCTTGTGCTGGATGTGACCCGAGCGACGTGCGGTTCGAGTCCCGATGGTCTGGCGATGCCGGCCTTGAACCCGCTTTCCACCGTATGTGGTCATTTCCTGTCTGATGGATCAGTGACGGGTTACATCTTATCAATGTTTCATCTCGGAGGAGCGAGTTCTCCTGCTTCCTCGGTTCCTTCTTGGCGTTTGGAGACCGGTTGGCGCCTCCGCCTCGCCGCTGACGGAGTGGCTTCGCTCTGAGGAGCTTTGCCGCTGCTCTCCGGCGACCCTCTGCTCCCCCCGGCTCCGTCTCGGGGATATGCGTGTGACGTGATTGGGCGGGATTTGTGTCCGTCAGCGAGGAGCCGGCGCTCGGCGCTCTTGTCAGGCGGCGAGCGGCGTTCTGCCTTGATCGGGCCGAGCGGAGCGCGAGGAGGGAGGCAGAAATCTGCTGTCAGCTATTCTTACACAGAATATTAGAACTCTCTTTGTTATGAAGAATTGCTTTAAGCCTCTTGACTTATGAATTTTCAA
Organism: Salarias fasciatus; assembly: GCF_902148845.1. Taxonomy (NCBI): domain Eukaryota; kingdom Metazoa; phylum Chordata; class Actinopteri; order Blenniiformes; family Blenniidae; genus Salarias; species Salarias fasciatus. Next base: position 16,849,292 of record NW_021941230.1, read on the forward strand.
AGTATCGGGAGCAGAGGGGAGCCTCTTTCTCTTCCCCGCCCCCCCGCCCCGCCCCCCCGCCCCCCTCCCCCGCTGACCTTAATCTTAAATAGGTCTCGGAGACAGGTAGAGTGATAAATGGACTAAAGTGCTTCCAGTTGAAAAGAAAGGGAGCTAAGCCCACTTCCTCCCGGCGCTGGGGGGCTGGGGGGGGGGGTTCTTATCGCTGGCGGGCGACGAGCAGCATCCAAACTCAGGTTCCAGAGGAGAGTTTGGGCGCCGCTGCCAGCCATGGCTAACGCATAGATTAGTTTACAAGTTTGGCTCCGGCGCCGATTGGATTAAGCCTCATCGCGCCGGGGACGCCGCCGCCGCTTTGTTTGACGGTCGGCGTCGGGCCGATCCAGGAAGTGACGCTAACCTTTCAGATGGCGGCGCGCTCCGGCCCCGAGGCGGCGGCTTTAATACCGGCGGCGCTTCAGAACGGCGAGCCGAGTGAAGGCGAGGAAATCTCTGACGGGGACGCTTGATTTCCCGGGCCCCGCTCTGCGCTCACGCCTTTAATTGTTATTTCAGCGCCCCGTCTTCCTGGACCAGGTTCGGACCCGGTCCCGGTCCAGGTCCAGGTCGGCGCCGTCTGCTCCGGCGACCTCCGCCCTTGTTAGCGGGTTTTAGCGCTAACGGAGATCCGTCCCGCTGACCTCTGCCTCCGCTGATTATTTCATCTGATCCGGCCCAAAGGTGGCGCGGGGTCCGCCGGCGCCGCCCCCCCCTCCTGATCCGGCTCCGTAATGGGAAATATCAAGAGGCGGGGAGCGGCGGAGAACAATAGAATAACAAATTGCGTGTTGCCCCGAGGACAGAAGGTAGACAGAAACATTAAATTAATGAGCCCAGAAGAACTTTGTCACAAATGAACGCTGTAAATACATTGATCTTGTCTTCCTCCGCCGCTCTAATGACTCCCTCCCCTCGCTTCTTACACGCCGGAGCAGGAACCTGTGCCGCTTTTTCGGCGGCGCCGCCTCTTGGTAAACACTCCTGCTCCTTATCTGCACGCCGCCTCCTCCCTAGGCTATGGAGCAGATTTTTCATTTAGCTAAGAGCTCGGTAAGAGGTCTATGAGAGCGATAATCCGAGCGCCGGGCCGCAGCTGGCGCCTCCGCTGCGCGGATGATTAGTCGGCAGCGTTTTGCATTCGACCTGGAGAAATTCTCTCAGTGGGAAGTTAGCATCCGCTTACTGTCTGTTTCAGCGGGGCCCCACACACACACACACACACACACACACACACACACACACACACACACGGAGTAATGGATGATGAGGGAGGGCTCTGGCGTTCGCCTCCCTCCTCTGCTCTCCGAACGCCGCGGCGGCCGTCACTTTGCGTGACGCCCGGCGACCTTCGTCAGACGTGCCTCTAATTGGCGGCGACGGCGAGTCCCCCCCTCCTCCCCCCTTCCCCCCGCCCTCCGCAGGTACGGCTCGGATCCCCTCAGACGGAATTAAGGCGGCGAGCAGGAGGAACGGGTCATGAATGCACTTATCTCATTTGTCTGACAGGTTTAAACGTTTATTAAAGGCCCGGCCCTAATTCCCCCAAGCAGGTGTAAGCTTCCGCCGAGGTGTGAATTATACCGGCGCTGCGTAATGTGATGAACGCCGGCTCAGCCTCTCCAGGTGGAAATTGAATAACTCATGGTTTCTGGGCGTAATCCATCCGTGCATTGTCAAAGACAAACAGGAGAGGCGGCGGGTTTCCGCCGCCGCCGTATTAACGCCATTACACGCCTCTTGAGTTACGCAAATACGAGCCGAACGCGACCCGGGCCTCCTGTAAGGGAATCCTGTTCAAACAGCTCGCCGTGTTTGTTCACGGGCGGGAGACAAAGGGCCGGCCGGCGCTCAAAGAGACGCGCGGGCCGACACATGGAGCGCCGTGCGCCCCGGGCGGCGCCGCCCCCGGCCGACGGACAGTGTTCACCCATGCAACAAACACACATGGCTGTTTGCTTTCCTGGCGGCGCCGCGCGCCACCTGGCTGCGCTCGGCGCTCCGGGGACAGACGCTCGCCCTCCGGACGCTCGCAGGGTTCGCCTGCTGTCGTCGAACTTCACGGTCGGACCGGCGGCGGCTTCAGACGCCCCGCCCCTCAGCCGGTCGCCACGGGAACAACAAGACCTGGCTCTCACTGACAAGGTCTGACTGCAGAGACGCTAAGCTAACGTTAGCCGCTAATGACCTGAGATCAGAGTCCTTCTGTCAGCTCAGTGCTAGCGTGTAGCCGCCGGCTAACGCTATCCCGCTCCGCGGTGTGGCGGAAACAGAAAACATATTTTAAGATACGGAATCACAAACTTTCAGAAATTATGAGAAATGTCACAAAAAGACGTCGTTTTAAGACAAAACGTTGATAAATTCTGACTTTCTGCCTGATTTACTTTCTAATAAAAGGCTGAACATGAAGTTTATGATGTGGGTTTTTAAAAAAGCGGCGCAGCAGAAAACGCTGTTTCTGGACGGGCTCCGGATGTCTCCCGTCCTCCCTCTGGAACGTGTCTTTATTAGTGTCCTGAGGACAGCGTGGACTCAGAGGCTCTTCTGTTTCCTCTTTCTAAACTCGGAGACAAACGGCGGGTTATTCATCCGTCCTGAGGACAGCGTGGACTCGGAGACTCCTGGTCCATGAAGTGAAGGAGACAGACGGCTGCATTGAGGCTGCTTCTCAGTCCGTCTGCAGCGCCGAGTCCCCCAACGCCCCCGGACCTGATCCCAGTTCCCCAGACCTGGTCCCAGTTAAACCCCGATGTGGCTTCGTCTCCGTCTTTCACTGCTGTCTTGGAGTTCTGAGACGTTTATTCATCAGCCGGTCCACAGTCACACAGGAAGACCCGGTCCCCTCAGGTCCCCTCAGGTCCTCTCAGGTCCCCTCAGGTCCTCTCAGGTCCCCTCAGGTCCTCTCAGGTCCCCTCAGGTCCTCTCAGGTCCCCTGTAGTCGAACCTTTCACACTAAAGGCTTTTTGAGAAAGACGGTGTTTCTGTTCTGGGAGCGGGGTCGTGACCTCAAGCCCCCCCCCTCCCCCTCCCCCCTCCCCCGAGCGGCTTGTGACCGCCCGGCCCGTCTGCCCCTGGAGGGGGGACTTTCTGAGGACTTTCCCCGTCACTGTGCCTCCATTGTCACCGCCGGGTTAAAAAAAGACAGAAAAACACGCCGCATGAATGAGGGTCATGTGACCAGAAGTAATGACGAGCGTGACCCCATTTGCGCGACGGTAATTAGCCGTCCAGAGCCGGGGGGCGACGACCTCCGAGCCGGGACCAAAACAAGCCCCCGACTCTGAAGGCCGCCTTTGTGGCGGCGGCGCGCTAAACGTGTTTTCTGGATCCGCTCCGACGCTCCGACCCTGACGAATCGGACGTGGTGGAGCAGGATCCACCTCCGGGGCTCGTTCTGATCTCATCTCCCATCTCCCCTTGAAGTGGCGGAACGCCGCCGAGCTCCCCGCCCCGCCCCGCCCCCGACCCGCCGACGGAGTCCGGCTTATCGGCTCCTCCGTCTCCGACCCGGCTCGCTCCGCTCCGCCCTTATCGCCGCGCCGGAGCGCCGGATTAGAAAACAATCGCTCTCCATCGGAGAGCTGGAGAGAAGCTCCGGGCAGCGTCTCCCCGGCCGAGCCGTTCTCCGGCTCCTCGTTTCTGGAAAAGCAGATTTTATCCGAAACGTCAGCGAGACGCCTCAGATCCGAGTCGAGCCGCGTTTCATCCGTCTACAGCAGGGAGAAAGAGGAGAGTCTGAGCTCAGGTCAGCAGACCGCTGGGTAGGAACCTGTGGGTCAGAGGTCAGAGGTCAGGGCTGAACGTGCTCCTGGCTGCCGGGCCTTCCGGCAGCGTTCAGCGTGGAACCGAACATCTGAAGAACCGCCGAGCAGCAGCGCGTCGGTGCTGGCGGCGCTCCGTCCCTCCTCGCTGCGCCCCCTGCTGGCGGAGAGCTGCTCTGCCAGACTCACGGCTCTTCAGCCAGACGCCGCCTCAGAAAGAGGTTTTCAGAATAAAGTTATAAAGTAAACTCCTTCATCATTGTCCTCAGAGTTTTTCTAGTTGGGGGGTCGAGGGCGAGGCCTCCGCTGCCGCCGCCGCCTCCAGCCTGGACCGGCGGTGAGGAGTGTCGAAGTCCCGTCTGAGCCGAGACGCAGAAGAGAGACGAGATTATAGCGGGGAACCTGGCGCGGCGGCGGCGGCGGCGAGCGCTAAGCGCCCCGGCTCGCCTCGCTCTCGCTGTCTGCGCTGTAAGTCGGGTTTGAGCGTCGCACCTACCAGGCAGATCGGAAATTCAAACACCGAGTGCCAAGATCTTCCTGCGGATCCCCGAATCCCAGTAGCTTAGGATTATTCAGCGCCGGAGCTAATACCTGGTGAGGAAGCAAAGCCTGAAGGATGGGATTATTTAATGTGTGACACGCTAATCTCATCGCAGAACAGCAAGACTTCAACCACTTCACTTTCTCCAGGGAGGAGGCGGGGGGGGCTTCAAAGAGAGAACCCCCCCAAGGAGCACCTCCAACCACAAACCGGCTGCTGGGACAAAGACGCATTGTGGAGCCGGGAGGAAGAGGAGGAAGAGGAGGAGGAGGAGGAGGAAGAAGAAGAAGAGGAGGCGGGATGACGAGAACGAGGCATCTCCACCAAACCAACCTCCCTCCTCCCTCGCCAGCGCTGTTTCAGGGTCAGGGGTCAGGGGTCAAGGTCTTCCCCTCACCTTCACTCTGCGTCAGTGTCCAGGAGGCGTTCAGGGACCGCTCGGAGTGTCGGCCATGCTGCATTCAGTTCAGAGTCCTGATCAGGGCCGATTTTAATCAGGTGATTAATCAGATTAATTGTTCAGTGTTCAGACGCTGAGGGGCGTTCAGGGACCGTTCACAGTGTCGGTCATATCTGGTCAGACGCTGAGAGGCGTTCAGGGACCGTTCACAGTGTCGGTCATATCTGGTCAGACGCTGAGAGGCGTTCGAGGACGCTGAAGTGAGTCCGTCACTCCGGACTCACCGGAGAGCTGGGTGACCGGGGTGAGGTGAGGCGTTCAGGGACGCTCTGCCCAGGAGGTGAGGCGTTCAGGGACCGCCCAGAGTGTGGGGAAAACCTGCCGTTCTGCTGCCTTTGGGTTTTCCAGGAGTATTTTAACTGAACGTTAAATACTAAAACAGTGGTTAGTTTGTGAAATGGAATCAAACTTCCTGTGGATCCTGTTTCAGGCTGTTGTTGCTGTTGTTGTTGCTGTTGTTGTTGTTGTTGTTGTTGTTGTTGCTTCGGCGCCACATGGAGCCGCCGTGGCGTCCTGATAGAGGAGAGAGTCCCTCCTCCTGACCTGTTTCCAGAGCTGATCAAGGTGAGCCAGGCGGGCTGCGATTGGCCCGCTGCGCGGCGGCGCGGCGGCACACTAACTTCCCCTCGCCGCCGCCGCCGCCGCTGCACGCTTGACAGGCGGCGGCAGAAAGAGGAGTAGAAGAAGAGTGATTTGACGAGGAGGGCTGAGACGGGCCGGCCGCTCTATCTCCGTCATCTGTCTGTGATCATTAATGGTTAAACATCTGAAGCGTTGCTATTATATGAGCATGGAAAGTTATTAAAACACACACACACACACACACACACACACACACACACACACTGACTCTGTGCCCTCGTGTCTCCCTGTCTTTAAGGATCGCGCTCCGATAGCGGCGAGGAAATCAATGAGGGCCTGAGCGCGGCGGAGGAAGGTGAATGATTGGAACTTTAATTACTTTGATCCGTCATGCATTGTAGCATTGTGTCAGCGGAGTCAATGCCATGACAGACGCCACACAAAGGCCAGCGCCGCGTTTTCATAACATCTTCACTCCTTTCTCCTAATGCCTGATTAAAGCCGGGGCGGCCCGGACCACCGGCCCCCCCTCCGCCCCCCCCTCCTCTCTCTCTCTCCTGATTTAGAAACTCATTTTGAAAGCTCTGTTTATCCAAGTCATTACTGAAGTCAGGGATTGAAAGCGGCTCCATTATGGGCCTGCGCTCCACGGCTTTACAAACAAACACAATGCTGCCTGCTATCGCCATCATCGCATTGTTTGACCGTAATGTATCGCCGCCGCCGCCGCTCCTCCGTCTCCTCCTGCCGCCCGTAAATACGAGTCCGTGTTTTCAGCTAAATTAAGAAGGATTTGCCGCCACACGACAAAACAATGACAGAAAAGTAAATGAGCAGGAGTGAGAAATTCCGATTTTTTTTAATCATCAGAGGGTGCAGAGAATTGCCCCTTTTCCCCCCCGTTTCATGAATATTCCGGCGCTTAGTGCTGGGGTGTATCTGCAGGATTGTTCCGGGAGCTGATAAATGGCCAGCATGTGTGGTAATTTAGGAGTGAGCATTAATCTCCAATCGTGGCCTAAGAAGAGAAAAAAAAGGTAATTGATATCCGGCGAATGGGCGGAGCCCCCCCCCCCCCCCCCCCCCCTCCACCCGAAAAAAGCAGATATAACTAAGGCGATCATGTGCGTTATTAATTGCACAAACTGCAGTATGTGAGAGGAGCCGAGCGCTTTGTTTTAATTCTCCATTCAGGCTCTAAGTACCATCAAGCACAAATGCTGTTTGTGTGTCAACTGAAGGCGGCGGCGCGCAGCTGTCATCAGAAAAATGTTTCAGAACGAATTCATTAGCGGACGAGGGATTTACCGACTCCGGTCCTAATCGTCCGGCCGAGTATCCCACTGATGGTTTCTGTTTCTGCCTCCATTGTGCCGCTCGGCCCGGATAATCCCGCACAATGTGACCAAAAGAGCTTTGGTAAAGGACGGCGAGGACACCGAGACGCTCGCTCCAGCTCCGGCTGAGAGCGCCGCCCGGCGGCCATCTTTCCGGCTCTGCTCAGGGTCTTCGGGCTCGCTGGTTTGGAGAATCTGGAGAGGCGTTCGGGCCCTGCTGGGACGTTTGGCCGTTCTGCAGACAGAATGTTTAGGTGTTTTCCTACTCTTTGAAATTTCATTTGGAATTAAGTTTGAGAACAGTCCTTGAGCTCCTGGACTGTCCTCACATGAGGACATCGGGTCCACCTGGCTCTACAGGAGCCACCGCCCAGTGTTAACACCGCGTCCTGCTTCCTGTCCGGACTTCCTGGACAGCGCAGTGAAGACATCGGCCAACAAAACAGAGAAGCTTATTACAAACCGTCAACAGAAATGCATCGATTCCCTTGTAACAGAAGTAAAACTGTCTCCGCTGGCAGATTATTCAACTTCTTTTAAGTGAGAATTAGAAGCAAGTGTCTCAAAAGAAGTTATGTTTGGAGGACGGGTCTTACTCCGAGTGTCCTGAGGCTTGTTTTGGCTGAAAATTAGACATTGTGACTAAAAACAAATGTTCTTGACGAGATGTTTCGTTTTCGCAGTGAAGCCAGACCTGATCTCCTCAAAGAACTTCGTCAAGTTTCCAGATGTTGGGTCTGGCTAATATTTGTCTTATTTCTCGAATCAGCCATTCAAATATTTTTTTTTTCTTGTTTTTTTTTTACCCAAATGAGTGTAATTTCATTTTGAGACCACTAGATGGGGCAGGCAGGGCCCGGATGAAGACGGAATGTCAAAATGTAATGTCCTCATGTGAGGACGCGAGTTTCAAGAGGTTAAAGAGACGTTGATGGTTTTGACGCGTTTTAAAGAGAATTTGATTTTTTTCTTTTTTAAAGATACGTTTGAAGATTTTTAGTTTATTTTAAAGAGAATTTGATGATTTTGAGGTTGTTTTTTTTTAAGGAGACCTTTGAAGATTTTGAGGTGTTTAAAGAGAAGTTGATGATTTTGAGTTTTTTTGTTTTTTTTAAAGAGAATTTGATTTTTTCTTTTTTAAAGAGACGTTTGAAGATTTTTAGTTTATTTTAAAGAGAATTTGATGGTTTTGAGGTTTTTTTTTTTTAAGGAGACCTTTGAAGATTTTGAGGTGTTCTAAAGAGAATTTCAAGATTTTGAGGTGTTAAAAGAGAAGTTGATGACTTTGAGTTTTGTTTTTTTTTTTAAAGAGAATTAGATGATTTTTGAGGTTTTTTTAAAAGAGATGTTTGAAGATTTTGAGGTGTTTTCAAAGAATTTGATAATTTTTGGGTTATTTTTAAGAGAATTTGATGATTTTTTAGGTTTTTTTAAAGAGATGTTTGAAGATTTTGAGGCATTTTTAAGAGAATTTGATGATTTTCAGGTTTTTTTAAAAGAGATGTTTGAAGATTTTGAGGCATTTTAAAGAGAATTTGGAGATTTTGAGGCATTTTAAAGAGAATTTGTAGATTTTGAGGCGTTTTGAAGAGAATTTGATGGTTTCGAAGTGTTTTCTCGCGACCTGCTCTTGGGAAAGACAGACCTGACATGGGGTGGACGGAACGGGACGTCTTGGTGTCGTGGCTCTGAACCGAGGACTTGACGGGTCTCTGACAGCCTCACAGCTTCCTCCGGACTCGCTTCCCTCCCGTCGGACGAGCAGAGCGGCAGAAAAGTTGTGAAGCCGGCGAGCGGAGCGGCGTGAAACTTGAGGACGTTCGGAGCTTCAGAGCGAGGGAAGGAAATCATACTTCTCTCTTAATTTGTATTGATGGCCTGGAAGAAACCAGCATGCTTTGCAGTTCTGTGAGGGGGAAGATGTTTAAGTGGAGATTAATTCAAATTTCTGCTTGCTCAGTACTTGTAAAACTAAAGCAATTTATATTCCTTCTCTTAACGATCCCCCTTTCTCTGATTGCGGTAATGTAATCTAATTGTAATTATGATACTATCTGAATCATGCAGACCTTAACATGATTGGAGCTACTCATTGCATTAAAAACTAATTTTTGAATAATGATGAAAGGAGCACTGGAAAATGTGGAAGTATTACATTTTTTCTTTATCTCTGTTTTGTAGGGGGGATCTTGTCTTCCCCCCCACCCCCCCCCCCCGCCAATCTGCCTACAGTCATAGCTCTGGTATAAATGACAAGGCGGAGTGGATCGGAGGAGCAGCAGGAGGAGGAAGGGGGGGGGTGCTGGTGGATATGTGGGGGGGGGGGGGGGCTGGATGGGAAATGGACCACCCCAATTAAACATATCAGGCTCATCAGTGGCTGCAGGATAGCAGAGTACAAGTTCACTGTCGTCCCACGAGGTTCGGCTTATCGTTACATGAGCCTCCTACGCCGTGCATCACCCCCCCCCCACCCCCACCCCCCCTCCACCCCCGTTCACCTCACCCGGCAGGGGGGAGGAGGGAGAGAACAGTGAAGTAAAACAGTCGTACAAGCTGCTGCTAAGTGGCACAGCAGTGTGTGTGTGTGTGTGTGTCTCTACTTGAAGATATGTGAACTAAATACAGTCTCAGAACCGGTTTCTGGGTTCCAGGTACTGAACTGTGAGGCTGTGTGAGAGTTGAGAGGAAGGCTTCTCATGTCAACGAAATACTGAGTCAGTCGGTGCTGATCTGACATTCTGCTCCTGACGTCGTGTCTTCAGAGGGATTTCTCTTGGAAAAGCCATATTTTCACGTGGTTTTCCGTAGAGCGTGCTGGAAGTGTGTGTTGTGATGGACTGTGTCTGAAATGGGACTGAATTTTCAGTCGTTTCCTCAAAACTGCTGGAAAAGTTGAAGAAGAGCCTCAGAAATCCTGTCAGGGGGGATTGAACGATGGACGTCAGTATCACACCTGAACATGTGTGTGACGGTGTGTGTGTGTGTGTGTGTGACGGTGTGTGTGTGTGTGTGTGTGTGTGTGTGTGTGTGTGTCCCTCTAAGAGGATGAGGAAGGTGTTGTACCTGCACTTCATTACCTCTGCTCCAATCTCATTAGAGGCAGCTGCAGCCTGCAGAGTGTGTGGAGTTTATTCAGGGGCTTTAAGGAGCAGACCGGGGGGGGGCGGGGGGGGGGGCAGAGGCAGATAACCCCCGGCTGTCACAGTCCTGAAGGTAAAGTGTTTACCGTCTGAACCGCCGCGGCTCTCTAAAGCCCCTCATGGGGGCAGATAATTCACCTGCCGCCTCTTCCTGCCCCACATAGCAGGTAGAACCGGCTGGAACCGACACACCCGGAACCGATCTGCTGAAGACCTGGAGGGGGGAGGGGGGAGTGACGGCACAGCCCCCCCCCCCCCCCCCCCCTTGACCTTTGCCCTCCGGCTGCAGGAGACTCTCCCTAGGTGTCGCTCACGCCGCCTCGCCATTGGCTGAGCGCTGCAGCCGGCTGACAGCCGCCCCCCCCTTCAGGGAACCTGGCAGATCTGCAGGAGGAGGAAAACATGGTGGTGGGGGGGCGGAGGGTGAGGGGTGAGGGGGGGGGGGGGGTGAGGAGGAGGGGGGGGGGGGGGGGGGTGAGGAGGAGGGGGGGGGGGGGGGGGGGGGAGTAAAGAAAAATCAATTTGAAGCTCACATGCCCCGCTGGGTGCCAGAGCCACTTCAGGGAGGCTGAAGGAAGCCCGGCTGACAGGATCCGACTTCCAGAGGTAGAGAGGTGACAAACTCCATCAGGGGTGGAGGGGGGGGCAGCGGCGAGGCCGAGAGGGCCGACCTTCCCCCCCCCCCCCCCCCCCCCTCCACTCCACCCCTCCACCTCCACCCCCCCCCTCGGCCTATCTGTCTCCCAGCTCCGCCAGCGGGACCGAGGGAGCTGGAGCTGTTACTGCAGCGGGGGGAGGAGGAGGAAGGGGGGGGGGGGGGGGTTAAAAAAAAAGGAAAAAGTGGCAGAATTCAGGGGTGTAAATGATGAATTACTTTTCATCAAGTGAAGGGAAACACACTCCGGAACAATCCAGAAAACGGAGCAGAGACTCTGACCTCCTGCTTCACAGCAGCCAATATCTTCATTCAAGAAGACAACCATGAAATTACACAGAAAATGGGATTGTCATGAGCGGGCCCTGAAAATCTGGGCGTGGAGTCATTATGGCGGGAAGGAGCCTTCATCCACCCGTCATCGCCGGTAAGAGAGGGGAAGCGGGCCGGGATCCGCGGGGACGGCCGCAGAGCACGGGCTTTAATGGAACAGAAACACAGATATATGTAGAGGCGGTGTGCCGCCGCTCACGTCCACACACACCGAACACACACACCGAACACACAGAAACATCTGAACACATCAAGCACGCTCACACCAAACACACAGAAACATCGTCTAAACACACCAAATATACATGCAGGGGAAAAAAAAGAACATCATCCAAACACACTGAACAAACAGGAAAAAAAAAAAAAAAAATCATCCAAACACCCAAAAAAAAAAATGATTAAAAAATCTTCCAAACACACACCTAGAAAAGCCCCAAAAACTGAAATCATCCAAACACCAAATACATAAATAAATAAATAAATAAATAAATAAAAGATAAAAAATTATCCAAACACACACCTGGAAAATCCGAAACAAAATCATCCAAACACCAAACATAATAAAAAAATCATCCATACACACATCTAAAAAAAAAAAAAAAAAAACCCAAAAACTAAAATCATACAAACACCAAAAAAACTAAACAAAAAAAAGGTCCATCCAAACACACACCTAAAAAAAAAAAAAAAAATCTTCCAAACACACCGGGCGGCTGGACGGCGCTCTCTGGACCTCCAGCTTCCTGGAAATGTTGGCCAGGTGGAGTACACACACACACACACACACACACACACCCCGAGCACAGCTTCTGATGAGTTCAGATGAATCTGAAAATAGAAGCAGAACAAGAAGTCATCAGCCAAAACATTATGACCACCTCTGATGGCGCTCGGCTCCCTGCTCCAGCCAAACACCCCGCTGCTCCCATGACTCTGGAAACATGACTCTGATGGTTCTCCAAGGCTCTGGTTCTCCAAGGCTCTGGTTCTCCAAGGCTCTGGTTCTCCAAGGCTCTGGGTCTCCAAGGCTCTGGGTCTCCAAGGCTCTGGTCCTCCAAGGCTCTGGTCCTCCAAGGCTCTGGTTCTCCATGGCTCTGGGTCTCCATGGCTCTGGGTCTCCAAGGCTCTGGGTCTCCAAGGCTCTGGGTCTCCAAGGCTCTGGGTCTTCCACAGCAGATTCCAGATTTTAGACTTTTTAGAAATAATTTACATGACTTTGCAACGTTTGGAGACATAATTTAATTCGAACAGCTGGGTTCAGGACTTCATTTTACTGGTTTCTAGAAATTTAAGTTCTGGACATGTTCTTCTCATTATAGCTCATATTTTTAATTACTTGTGGTCATTTTCTGAACTACATTTTGTTGACGTATTTCAGACCGGTTTCGACCAGTTCTCTGGTTTTTGGACATATTTCAGACTGGTTTAGGACCAGTTGTCAGCTGGTTTTTGGACATATTTCAGACTGGTTTAGGACCAGTTGTCAGCTGGTTTTTGGACATATTTCAGACTGGTTTAGGACCAGTTGTTCTCTTGTTTTTGGACATATTTCAGACTGGTTTAGGACCAGTTGTTCTCTTGTTTTTGGACATATTTCAGACTGGTTTAGGACCAGTTGTTCTCTGGTTTTTTTGGACATATTTCAGACTGGTTTAGGACCAGTTGTTCTCTGGTTTTTGGACATATTTCAGACTGGTTTAGGACCAGTTGTTCTCTGGTTTTTGGACATATTTCAGACTGGTTTAGGACCAGTTGTTCTCTGGTTTTTGGACATATTTCAGACTGGTTTAGGACCAGTTGTTCTCTGGTTTTTGGACATATTTCAGACTGGTTTAGGACCAGCTGTTCTCTTGTTTTTGGACATATTTCAGACTGGTTTAGGACCAGTTGTCAGCTGTTTTTTGGACATATTTCAGACTGGTTTAGGACCAGCTGTTCTATGGTTTTTGGACATATTTCAGACTGGTTTAGGACCAGTTGTTCTCTTGTTTTTGGACATATTTCAGAGTGGTTTAGGACCAGTTGTTCTCTGGTTTTTGGACATATTTCAGACTGGTTTAGGACCAGTTGTTCTCTGGTTTTTGGACATATTTCAGACTGGTTTAGGACCAGTTGTTGTCTGGTTTTTTGGACATATTTCAGACTGGTTTAGGACCAGTTGTTCTCTGGTTTTTGGACATATTTCAGACTGGTTTAGGACCAGTTGTTGTCTGGTTTTTGGACATATTTCAGACTGGTTTAGGACCAGTTGTTCTCTGGTTTTTGGACATATTTCAGACTGGTTTAGGACCAGTTGTTCTCTGGTTTTTGGACATATTTCAGACTGGTTTAGGACCAGTTGTTCTCTGGTTTTTGGACATATTTCAGACTGGTTTAGGACCAGTTGTCAGCTGGTTTTTGGACATATTTCAGACTGGTTTAGGACCAGTTGTTCTCTTGTTTTTGGACATATTTCAGACTGGTTTAGGACCAGTTGTTCTCTGGTTTTTGGACATATTTCAGACTGGTTTAGGACCAGTTGTTCTCTGGTTTTTGGACATATTTCAGACTGGTTTAGGACCAGTTGTTCTCTGGTTTTGGACATATTTCAGACTGGTTTAGGACCAGTTGTTCTCTGGTTTTTGGACATATTTCAGACTGCTTTAGGACCAGTTGTTCTCTGGTTTTTGGACATATTTCAGACTGGTTTAGGACCAGCTGTTCTCTTGTTTTGGACATATTTCAGACTGGTTTAGGACCAGTTGTCAGCTGTTTTTTGGACATATTTCAGACTGGTTTAGGACCAGCTGTTCTATGGTTTTTGGACATATTTCAGACTGGTTTAGGACCAGTTGTTCTCTGGTTTTTGGTCATATTTCAGACTGGTTTAGGACCAGTTGTTCTCTGGTTTTTGGTCATATTTCTAGACTCTAGTCCTCGCCAGGGGGGGATTGTCTGTCTTGTCAGAGGAGGAGAGGAGGACGTCTGGACACTGTCGTCCCACGCAGCCACGGAGTGACTCCCACGGCGGCCGGGGGGGGGGGGACATGCTCTAAACGCAGCTCTGGACGTCAGGAAGTCAACCTGAGGTCGCTCATGAGTCAGAGCCGGACGCTCGCTGGGAAAGTTGAGGAGAATCCTGTTTGCTGGAGAGGAGTGGAAACTGTGTGTGTGTGTGTGTGTGTGTGTGTGTGTTTTGAGTGTGTGTTGGGGGGGGGTCGGAGGCTATCTCTAAATTCCTCTCTCTGAATGCCGTCTGCTCTCTCAAAGCAGAGAATTAACGAGACGGAGAAAAAATAGAAGCAGCGACGTGTCCACGGAAAGTATTTTGAAGGATCTGTAATTTCCGAAGCGCTCTGCATTTAAATGTCCCTTTTATTCCTAAACAGCCTTAAGACACTTTTCAAACTGCTGGATTCCCGTAATTAGATGGGGCCGACAGATGACTCTCTCGCTGAGCCGTTGGAACGGGGGTCATTCTCCCTCCGCCGCCGCAGAACGGCGACTCTTCTCACTTGTCATTAATTTGCCACTTCAAAGCGGCGCCGGCGCGCGACACGGCCGACAAATGAAATAAGTTACACTTATCTCAAACGGCCGCCGTTACGGCCGCAAACTTCTCAACTCCAATCACACTCACTTTTTAACGGCCGTGGGGGCGGAGGGCGGGGGAGGGGGTGGAGCAGCCGCTCCGCCGGGCGGGCGGGGGTGGGAGAGGCTGCCGGGATCTGAAATCTCACTTCGCTCCGTCGAAACGTTTCTGTGAGCCGAGAGGCTCGGTCTGTGACGCCCAGACGTGGACGACGGCGCCAAGAGACAAACGGCTGTGGAAGAAACGTCTCGGAAAACTCTGGACGAAACGGACACGAGAGAGAAATGATGGGAGGAAGTGTTGAAATGCGAGAGCAGGAGGTCGGTTAAAAAGCAGATTTAATGATTCCAAATCAATGAGAAGCATAAAATCACTGCAGACTACAATCAAAAAATCTAGTTTAATTGTAAGATTCTAATGAATAACGCTGCAATTCATCTAAGAATTTCAAAATTGAGAAATAAAAATGTTCTAAAAGGAGAAAAATTAGACATTTAAAAAAAATTTTTTTTAAAAACGGTTCGATTAGAAAATAGAATAAATGAAACATAATTCAGTTAAAATTGATCAAAATGAGACAATTTAGAAAAATGTGGAATTAAAGTCAAACGTTTACTTGAAATGAACATGAAACCAGAGGAAATTAAATTAAATGGAGCAAAATTCAAATGAGGACTGGAGCGAAAACAGAGTCGGAGGAAGAAAAAGAGACGAGTGGCGGTTTTCTGAAGTCCTCCAGATGGAATCAGATGGAAATGTGTTTTTTAAACTGTGGCCTTCAGAGTACCTTCAGATTACTCGGATTACTCAGCTAATCGCGTGTTTGGTGTGACTGGATGTGAGCGGCGTGAGCGCCCCCCGGAGGGCGGCCGGCCCGCCAGCCGCCATTAAAAATACAATAGAAGAAGTGCTTCAAACACCGCAGAAGAAGAAACGGAGCTGCTCATTACGGCGTGATTACACAGAGTTTACTGCTCAGCCTGACACACACACACACACACACACACACACACACACACACGCTCCGCTGTGTGTTAACTTCAAACAAGACTCAAAACTTACACAGAAAAAGAAAAAAAAAATCCACATTAATGTTCATTTTGCAGTCGGTGCTGTTTGCTCCGGGCAGAGCCGGAGTGTGTGTCGATGATAAAACTGCGACGATTCTGATCGATGGAGAGATAGACAGACAGACGGATGGATGGATGGATGGATAGATAGAGGGATATTTAATTGTCGCACATTTGTGAACTTTGCATGGTTACAGCCAGACAGAGACGAGCAGCAAAATTAAGGAATCAAAACAAATTAATTAGGGCTGGAAAAAGGTTTTTTGTTTAATTGCTATTAATAACAGAATTTCCATAGTTAATCGCAGTTAATTGCGTTTTGAATTGCGTGTTTAAAATTCAGTTCTCAGTCCGTAATGGAAAACATTTCTCTCCAGAGCGTCTTCATTTGGAATCACAGAAACAGCGTTTCCTCTCAGACCGTCTCTGTTTTCTCTTTCAAAATAAAATGCCGTGTAGAAAAACCGTCTGAAAGGAAAAGCTCCAGCAGAGAAACTTCAGGTAGTCAGAGGAATTAAGCCGGGTCGTGTTTCCTGTGGGAGAGTCAATAAATCCGCTCATCGATCCACATCTTCCAGCTTCAGGTGAAGAATGTGAACCTCAGGAACCGGAGTCCCGGCGACGGCAGAGCGAAAAGAACTCACCAGAGTTCCACTGTTCTGTCGTTCAGCCGATCCCCGACGCTGCGACTCATCACAACTTTAACATGGAATCTTTTGCATTAATCAATCAAAAGTGACGTGATTGACAGCACCGAAATCAAAAATTAAAACTATAATTCACCTTTTTTTTAAAACTGTGAGCAAAGCAGGAAGGTTCTTTAGTTTTATTGCCATGAAAGGAACTGAATCTGTTCTTTAACACTGAAAACTGGGCTGACTGTGTTGAAGTTCCAGACGGATGTTCCAGATCTTATCGTCTCTGATCGAGCCGCCATGTTTCCCCTGCGTTCTCCAGGCGTCGCCTCGGTTCTTACGCTGAAGCCTGAAGGCGACTGGACAGGAATCAAGTGGTAGTTAAGCGTCGCCGTGTTCCTCTCCGTGGCCCCGCCCCCCCTCGCCCCCCCCGCCGGGCAGGATTTGAGCGGCACAATGCGTCTGAGTGTCCTTGGCAGCGGTTTATCGGGAACGGCGTGAAGAGCCGTGTCTTTACGCGTCGCTCTCCGCCGGCCGAGCGCCGCTCTCCCGATCCCGCCAAGGTCCCGTCTCTCCTCTCCAAACGTTTGAAACGCTATCAAAGAGCTGGCGTCGCCATCAAAGACGTGAACTTTAAAGGGTTCCACCTTCGCCGCGGCTCCTCTCCTGGCTTTAATCTGGCAGCGGTTTGGCAGGCGAAGGTAAATAAGTGTGAAATGGGACATGTGTTTTCCATCCCCTCCCTTTGTCACACATGTTCTCCGCTCTCCGTGATTAACATTCCACCTTCTGCAGGTCGCCTCGCGCAGGTCGGCTGCCAAAACGCTCCCCGGCCACCTGGAATTACGGCGCCTTCAAAGCCCGCGCTTCCCGTCCATCTGAAATCCATTGAGCCTATCAGAACCCCCCCACCCGGCGGCGGCGGCGGCGGCGGAGGGGGTGTTTATTCTGGAACGCCTCGCTCCTGCTGATCCACTGTTTATTGGGCTTCGTTAGACTCTGGTAATTACTGGAATATTAAGCCAACGGGGATGAATGTGTGACTGGCTGCCAGCGGCTGCACCTTCAGAACATCCACACACACACACAAGGTCACACACACACACACACACACACACACACACACACACACACACACACACACACACACACGCCGGTCTTCTGGAATCAGGATTCGGTTCTCTGATCTGGTGGAGCTGAAAGGATCCGTCCTCCTGAGGCAGGTGGACTCGGTTCCAGGAACCTTCAGGGTCTAGAACCTGGACTCACATGGAGAGGGACTTAATCCAGACAGGAGACTCCACCGGTTAACATGAACCACACACCACTAGTTAACATTAACTAGACTCTACGAGTTACCATTAAACAGACTCCACTAGTCACCATTAACCAGACTCTACTAGTTACCATTAACCAGACTCCACAGTTCAACATTAACCACATTCTTCTTGTTGCCGTTAACTAGTCTCTTTGTCACCATTCACCAGACTCTACTAGTTAACATTGACCGGATTCTACTTTGACCAGACTCTGTTTGTTACTATTAACCAGTCAATATTTGTTACCATTGAACAAACTCCACAAGTTAACATTAACCACACTCTACTAGTTAACATTAACCGGACTCCACAGGTTAACATCAACCAGACAGTGCTTGTTACCTTTAACCAGTCTCTACTAGTTAACACTAACATGACTACTTGTTGCCATGAACCAGTGTCTATGCTTGTTACATTAACCAGATTCTACTAGTTACTGTTAACCCGATTCTACTAGTTAACATTAACCACACACTGCTTGTTGCCATTAACTAGTCTCTACTTATCATTAACCAAACTGAACTTGTTCCCCTTCACCAGTCAATATGTGTTAACATTAACCACACTCTACCAGTTAACATTCACCGGTCTTGTTAACATTAATCAGTCTCAACTAGTTAACATCATCCAGACTCTAACCAGTCTGTACTTGTTACCATTAACCAGTGTCTGGTTGTTAACAGTAACCAGGCTCAACTTAGAACTATTAACCATTCTCTACTTGCTACCATCAACCAGACTACTTGTTAACTTTGACTAGATTCAACCAGTTAACATGAACCAGTCTGTGCTTCCCCACTAGTTACCATTATTCAGTCTCTAGTAGGTATGAAGGAGCTGAATATCTGAAACAACCATCTTGAAAACTCCAATTACAGAGGAGGCTGATTGATCAGAGAAGATGTGGTGATAAGTGGTGATCACTAGTGATCAGTAGTGACCAGTGGTGATCTGTAGTAATCAGTGGTGATCAGTATTGACCAGTGGTGACCAGTAGTGATCAGTATTGACCAGTGGTGGTCAGTAGTAATCAGTGGTGATCAGTATTGAGCAGTGGTGATCTGTAGTAATCAGTGGTGATCTGTAGTAATCAGTGGTGATCAGTATTGACCAGTGGTGATCTGTAGTAATCAGTGGTGATCAGTAGTAATCAGTGGTGATCAGTATTGAGCAGTAGTGATCAGTGGGAGTTTTCTGGGACTTTTCTCCTTCATCTGACCTTCAGGAGGGAACTGAGGGAGCGTCACCAGCAGATCTCTTCCAGATGTTTCTCTTCCAGAGAAACGTTACCTGCAGTCTTGGAGGTTTTCCTGAAACCGGAATCCGTCCAGGTCGGACCGCAGATCTGAGTGCAGCTGACCAGCGTCACACGTTTCCCCTCTCCAGTCTCAGTTTGACAGATCATTCAGCCATTTCCCCTCTGTCCCAGTCTGACCACTTCCCGCTTCCCGCTTCCCGCTTCCTCTACCGGAGCGTTCCAGAACTCTTGTCAGCCTTCAGGCGAAGCGCTCAGGAACCGTTCAGCTCGTCGCAGTTCTATGTTCGCTTTTCTCAGGGAAATCCACAAATCTGCTTCCTGGAGCTTCTTGGAACTGTTCTTCCCTGTTTTGTATTTTCCCTCAGGTCACCAGAACTTTCCTGTCTGAGCCTTTTCTGTTTCTGTCGTTTAAAACACAGCAGTTTCTGTCTGACATCAGTTTTGTTCTTCGTGCTCGATGATGAGCTGGAGTTTTGTTCGGAGTGTTGGTACAGTTCCTGCTCACGTTGGCTTTCTGGAGCGGTCCAGACTTTCCCAGTTTGATGGCGTTCAGATCTGCTTTTCCCAGTCAGAACTGGAACTGGAACTTTTCCTACTTCCTAAGTGTCCCTGAATGCACCGCATTATCCCCAGAGCTGTGTGTGTGTGTGTGGGTGTGTGTGTTGTTGTTGTGTCGTCAGATCTCTGGCACCAGCCGGCTCGCACGCCCTTGAAAAGTGATTCAGGAGCTGCTCAGGTCGCCGTTTTAAAACGCAGCCACGTTCTGCGGCGCGGCGCTGGAAGCCCGGCGGCCCGCCCGGCTCCCCGGGAGTTTTACCTCCGTGCTTCCAGTCCTCGTACCTTGGCAGGCGGGTCCGGCCATATGGCACAACTAAGTGTCGATTATCAAGCGGTCTCATACATCACACACACGTCTGATAACGCCGCGGATTCATCACTCGGATCGTACTTTTGAAACGCGGCTCCCTGAGCTCTGCGCTCAGGAATGACAGATGTACGGCCTACCTACAAACCCACTGATCCAGAAACATCAAATGTGTTTCAGCGCCGTGCCAATCGTCTGTCTCTTTGTCATTGAGGCCCAAATGTTAGCCGGCGCTCACTGAAGTGCTGCTTTCAGGCCCTGTTGACAAACCGACGTGATCCTGTGTTCCCTGTCTCTGAGTCCAGCCTGAGGATCCGTCACACCTCTACATGCGTCACCTTTAGAAATGGAACGTCTGGAACCTCACAGCTCTAAATGCATCAGAATTATAAAATGTTTCACAATGTATCAAAAGTCCAGAAGGGATCATAGTTCTAAAATATAGTTATGCTAAATATATCGAGATTCCAGAACGTATCAAAAGTCTGGAATGGATCAGAATGGATCTGGATTCCAGAACGTACCATCATCCTAAAACATGACTCTAAATGTTCCAGAGTGTCTCAGGGTTCCAGAGAGTGTTCTTGATCCAGAGTGTGTTTGAAATTCAGATAGTGTTGTTGATCCAGTGTGTTTTTGATCCAGAGTGTGTTCTAGCTCCAGAGTGTTCTAGCTCCAGAGAGTGTTCTAGATCCAGAGAGTGTTTTAGATTCAGGTAATGTTGTTGATCCACAGTGTGTTTTAGATCCAGTGAGTTCTTTGGATCTAGAGAGTGCTCTTGCTCCAGAGTGTTCTAGATCCAGAGTGTGTTCTAGACCCAGTGTTTTTGATCCAGAGTGTGCTCTAGCTCCAGAGTATTCTAGCTCCAGAGTGTTGTAGCTCCAGAGTGTGTTCTAGATCCAGTGTTTTTGATCCAGAGTGTGTTCTAGCTCCAGAGTGTGTTCTAGCTCCAGAGTGTGTTCTCCATCTCCAGCCCCTTCAGGAACTCACCGGTGGGGAACGCCAGAGCCAGCGAAGGGTTAACGCTCTCACATTATGTTGTGCTCATTATTTCTGATTATTGTGAGTGTGAAAGTGCATTTCTAAGAAGACGGGAGCGAGTGAGCCCTGAACAGATGAAACGGCGGCCGGGGAGCTGTGGGCTTTCCCTGCTTTTTCTTCATCTGGCTGTTAAAAAAATATAGAGAGTATGGATTTAAAAACAAGCCGCTGAGATCAAGAAGAAATTCTAATTTTTTTGGTCATCAAAGACGCGCCGCTGTCCCCAAGTGAGATTTAATTTGAATGTCTGAGATGAAAAAGAATGTGAATAAAGAGTAAAGCAGGAATCACAGGAGCTAAACTGTGGGCCGTAGGTGAGGAGGTGCCGAGGAACGTCTCCGCATCAAATATGCAGCCGTTCAGACGGGAGTGTGTGTTATCATCTGTCACGTCAGCGGCGTCAGAAAGCCTAATGAACGACACACACACCATGATTACCTTCTGACGCCGCCGCCTTTGTAGCGCAGCTCTTATTAATGCAGCACTTAATTAGTCCTAATTTTATACAACTAATTTACTCAGGACGCATTAAATAAACATAGATGTCTAATTAGAATATTGTGTTACACTTGTTGGATGGATGTGCGCACACGCACACACACACACACACACACACACACACACGCACACACACACACACACGCACACACAGGCAGTGTGTTCATTATCAGCCTCAGCAGCTGAACACACTGATCAGCAGACAGAAGCAGTCGATCCGGACGGATCCAGTGTGGGATCCAGGAGGTCCAGAGGTCGTGCGCACACACACACACACACACACACACACACACACACAGTTTGTTCATTATCAGCCTCAACATTTATTTTCCGGTTTGTTTTCACTGGATTCCATCGGTGAATTCTGAGCAGAGCCCACGCTGTGGTCATAATGTTTTGGCGTGACGCTGCTTCCTCCTCGTGGAGCCGCTGCAGAGCCTCCACCTTCAGTGAGGGTGGAGTTTCCGTCAGCAGCGGCAGCGGCAGCAGCAGGACCGTCCATTAATGAAATGTTAATGGCTGAATTAAGACCCCAACAACCGGTCAGGCCTGGACTCCCGCGTGCGTCCATTAGCACGCCGCCGCCGCCGCCGCCGCCACCGCCTCCATCCAGGGCTACAAACAATCTGGCTGAGTGCGAGGGATCAGTCAGCCATAACATTAGGACCACGGCCGTTCCGCAGCGATCAGATCCACATGGTGTTTGAAGCCGTTTCCATGGAAACAGGACTCCGGGCAGGGTCGACGTCCTGGACCGGTTAAAACCCGTTCTGGACCATTTCCATCTTGTTGGGATCATTGTTGGACTCCTTGGTGGTCGTCAGATTTAGACCCAGTTAAGACGAGGACTGAGACATTCCGGGGTTCTGGAGCTTCCCGGGTCCCGGATGTTGGTCTGGGTTTGGTTCTGTTCTGGTTTGAGAAGTCTGGTCGTGTTTTGTATGGACGGACTGACTTGAGGGCCCGGCGGCTCGGGGCTCTGGGCCCGGGACCCGGGGCCCGGCCCGCCATCCGTCTCACTCGGGGCTGGATTGCATTAGCAGTATGAATGCGTCTCGCTCGGCGGTAATGCTGTTACTCCTCGTCAGGGGGGTGTAGCGGAGGCGCAGGCCGGCGGCTGACGGATGCGTCTGCGTTCGACACGCCGCTCTCTTCATTCCAGCCTGGGACCGGGACGGCGGCCGGACGGCCACACGGGCGTTTTTCATCCGCGCCAAACAAAACCCAGCAAGACGAATGGCGGCTCTTAACCTGCTAATGCCCTCTAATTGGAGGAAGCTGTAATTGGTTTACGCGTTAATCGGGTTCCAGCCAGTCGTGCTTAAGTGTTGTGTGAATGTTTCCTGTTGGAGTTTGAGGAGTTTTTCTGGTAAATAAATACGTCTGAGAGGCTGAATGACCGAATAGATGACGTGCAGCTAATGGCTGCAGCGCGGCAGCAGATCCATCTCTCTGGAACTTAAACGACACTCCGAGCGGAGAAGCCGATGTTTTATCTCTCCAGACGGCCTCAGTCCAACGTTTCAGCTCCGATTCTGCGACTCAAGCGATCAGATCTGACTTCAGCAGAGGAGACCAGACAAAATGAAGCTTTTCACCAAAACCTTGCTGGTTAAGTGTTGAAAGAATGGAGCTCCGATTAAAGCTGTGGCTAGCGTTAGCATTAGCATCAAAAACTTGGCTAACTTGGCTCACTGTGGCTAACATTAGCATTAGCGGTATTTGTGTGCATTAAAGCCTTTCCCCCTGTGGGTGATGTTAGCATTAGCAGTGTTTGTGTAAATTGAATCCTTTCCTGCTGTGGCTAGCATTAGCATTAGCATTAGCAGTGTTTATTTGCATTGAAGACCTCTCCGCTGTGGCTAACATTAGCAGTAACTTCCCCCTGTGGGTAAATTATTATTAGCGGTATGTGTGTGTGCATTGAAGCCTTTCTCACTGTGGCTAGCATTAGCATTAGCAGTGTTTGTGTAAATTTAAGCCTTTCCCATTGTGGCTAACATTAGCATTAGCTGTGTTTTCTTTTAATTGAAGCCTTTCCTGCTGTGGCTAACGTTAGCATTAGCATTAGCAGTGTTGGTGTACATTGAAGCCTTTCCCTCTGTGTCTAGCATTAGCATTAGCAGTGTATCTGTACATTGAAGCCTTTCCCGCTGTGGCTAACATTAGCGTTAGCATTAGTGTTGTGTGGATTGAAGCCCTTCCTGCCGTGGCTAACATTAGCATGAGCATTAGCAGTGTTTGTGTGCAGTGAAGCTTTTCCTTCTGTGGCTAACATTAGCGTTAGCATTAGCGTTGTGTGCCTGTTGCCAGGTTATCTGAGCAGCGATCAGCCTCGTGACTTGATGACTGGGCGTTCTTCAGGAGGAGGATTGAGTGTTCTTTGGCAAAGCTTCCAGAACGTCGTCCCTCAGTTTGGAGGCGGAGCTCTGAACCACCAATCAGCTGACGATGTTCCGTCTGTCCGTTCAGAGCGGCGCCGCTGAGGCAGGAGCTTCAACATCCTGCTCTTTTATTTGGCCTAACGTGGCGTGGCATGTGAAGCAGGTTCCTCCTAATAAATGATTCAGGTGGGGGGGGGCAGTTAATGCCGTGTCCAAAGGTTTGACCGGGGTCCAGCTCTGTCCTCCGGGGGATGGACAAATGGCCGCGGCCGGCGTCCGTCCGGCGGCGGGAGGCCGTGATGATGGGTGTCAGGAAGCGGCGATTCTTCTTGCTGCCACAGCTTGAGGTGCTCAAACAGCGCCGGGTCCTCCGAGGCCCTAATGTGAATTTAATGGCTCCACGCCGGACCAGGACGAGGACGAGGACGAGGACGGGGGTGAAGGTGACGGCCTTCTCTACAGCTATATGATCCCCCCCACCGGGCCGTCGCTGCCCCCCCCCAACCGGATCAGAGCCCCCCCACAGTACATATGGTCCTGAGTGAAATTCTTGCCATCTAAACACAGATCAGATCAGACCTGTGGACCTGTAGACCCGGTCCTTCCTGCAGTCCCGGTCCTTCCTGCAGTCCCGGTCCTTCCTGCAGTCCCGGTCCTTCCTGCAGTCCCAGTCCCGGTCCCGGCCCGGCTCGGCGGCGGTGACCTTCCCGGCGAGCGTCTGGCCACGTCCGCCCTTGCCGTCCCGCTGATTGTTGTTTATGCTTCGTCCTCCGAGGGCTGATGGACGGACAGCTGCTGCGTTTGGCTGCTGACCAGAGGCCTGATGGCGGCGGCATGAGGGGGACATTACCTGGACAGCTGCCGTCCAGCGGCAACGACCGCCGTCCCGCCGCCGCAGCCACTAATAATCCCGTTCGGCGCCATTTGAACTTGAGGGTTTAACCTCTGCTGAAGACGCCGGACCGCGGCTCGCCGCCCGCTTTATCTCCTCTGCTTCCCGTTCCTCGTCTCTGCTGCCCGCCGCCTCCGCCCGCCGCTCCGCCGCCTCCGCCCGCCGCTCCGCCGCCTCCGCCCGCCGCGTCCCGAGAGCGAGACAGCTGTGAACACAGCGAGGAATCGGCGCCGCATCTTCCCGTTGTAACCAGATTTTCCAGGGATATTAGAGGAAACAATAGATGCCACATCGCAGCGTTTCCACCCTTCAAAGCTCCACCCGAGAACTTTGATGAGGAGAGGCGGGGGGCGGAGGGGGGCGGAGGGGGGTTTGAGGGGGGCGGCGTTTGGACGGCTTCCTCACGTTTAAAGTGAGGTGACTCTAACGGCTCCATAAATTTGCATTTGTTACGGCCGTCTTTAGCATACATTAAAAGATGTGCAGATCTGAAGCTGGGAGGATTCAGACTGAAAGACGAACCAGAAGAAAAGTTTCCCCAAAAAAAACTAACTTCCCCCCGTCAGCCACAACATTATGACCACCGGGACGCAGAACCAGAGGGAATCAGCAGATTGCCGGATTAGAACGTCTTCATTTCTGTTTGAAATGAGGCGGGGATGTGATGTCTGGTGACTTTATGGCCGACGGTCGAGGGAGAGCACCGGGAGCAGGTGAAGGATGGGATTTTCCGTCAGTCAGTCTGGAGCGACGCCGCCTCTTTAAATCACCGGGAAGTTCGAGGAAAGCAGCAGAAGACGAGGCCGTCGGCCTCATTTCATTCCCAGACATGTATAAAACACAGCCGGGGAATTGGTCGCACCGATCCGGCCACTCTCTCTCCGTTTTTTTTTTTTTTTTTTTTGCTCATAAGTTGCAAATGGCTTCATTAAAACAAAAGCACGACCGCCGGGAGCTCAGGAACCGCCGCCGCCGCCGCCGCCGCGCCTGATGCTCTATTCATGACCCGGCTGAACGCACAGCCAATCAAAGTTTAACGCAGGCGGCAGGCAGGTGGAGGCCGGTGGAGGAGCGTCCATTAAGGAGATGAAAGAAGTGTGTGTGCGTGTGTGTGCATGTGTGTGTGTGTGTTTTCACGCACACCTTACATCAGACGAAGCATGAACTGACAGGACGACCCGGGACGCTCCTGTTTCCACAGAAATAATTAAAAACTAATATCCTCACCAGTGACTCTGGCTCCACCCTCCTCTCCTCCACCCTCCTCCACCTGGAAGCCTTCTTCCAGCCTCAGAAGGTTTTTTTTCTCTCTACTATGTTAAATGTCAGGAAGGTTTCCTCGTCTGGAATCTTTTCAGGAAGCTGATTTTCCGGACTCAGACCGTCTGACTCTCTGATCCAGCCTCCCTGAAACGGACTGCCGTCTTCTGACCACTGACTGATTATTTAAATGAATGTTTTCTCTGATTCGTCGATGCTGCTGCTGCAGTGAAGCTTTAAAGAAGCTGGAATTGACGGTGACTCCAGATCACGGTGTTGTTTTAAAAGATGAGAAAACACCTTGGATTCTTCTTTCTTTCTTCATTTTTTTTAAGCTGCTCTTCATCATTTATTGAAATGGATATTTCAGGTCATTTGTTCATGTTTTCATTACTTTTCAGTGCGAACATGACATTTATTTTATTTACTAATTATAATACTTACAATGCTAATGATCGTGCTTTCATTTATTTGTTTCACTGCTGAGGTCGGTGAATAATGGTGCCGTGTGTTGAAGTTACACCATATGTTCAGTATTAATCCGCTGCGTTTAAAAATCTGCTCTTTGATTTTAAACTCTCGTGTTTTCAAGTTACATTTTCTATTTTTGTCACTGCACAAGGAAATGGAAAAAATATGGACAAACACTTTCCATTACCTATTATTATTATTATTATTATTATTATTATTATTATTATTTTATTGTTGTTGTTTATTTCCTTTCATTGTGATCAGACTGAGGAACAGAGCTGCTCTGATGGCTGGAATGTCAGGAGAGCCAGAGTTTCTGCTTCTAGTGTCATGTTAGTGTAGTCACGCTGTAGTCACGCTGTAGTTAGGGTGTAGTTACAGTACAGTCTTCTTAAAGGGTGTAGTTGTGGTTCAGTGAGCGTGAAGTTATGTTGTTGGGGTCTAGTTATGTTGTAATTAATGTGTATATGTAGTTAGTTGTGGTTCAGTAGTTAGGATGCATTTAGGGTGTAGTTAGTATGTAGTTACTGTGCAGTTAATGTGTAGTTACAGTGTACTGTGTAGTTATGTTGTAGTTAATGTGTAGTTGTGGTGTGTTTAGTGTCTAGTTACAGTGTAGTTAATTTGTAGTTATGTTGTCGTTAGTGTGTACTTACTGTCTGCTGTGTAGTTACGTTGCAGTTAGTGTGTAGTTATGGTGTAGTTAGTGTTTAGTTACGTTGTAGTTTGGGTGTAGCTAGGATGCAGTGAGCGTGTAGTTAGGGTGTAGATAGTGTGTAATTACAGTGAAGGTAATGCAGTTTCGGTGTAGTTAGTCTGTCATTACGTTGTAGTTATGGTGTAGTCAGGGTGTAGTTAATGTGTAGTTATGGTATAGTGTGGGTATAGTTTGGATGTAGTAAATGTGTAGTTACGTTGTAGTTTGGGTGTAGTTTCGGTATAGTTAGGGTTTAGTTTTTGTGTAGTTACAGTGAAGTTTGGGTGTTGTTACGGTGTAGTTATGGTGTAGTGTAGGTGTAGTTAGAGTGTAGTTACGGTGTAGTTTGGGTGTAGTTACAGTATAGTGATGGTGTAGGTATGATGTAGTTTGGGTGTAGTTACGTTGTAGTTAGAGTGTAGTTACGGTGTAATTTGGGTGTAGTTAGAGTATAGTTATGGTGTAGTTAGAGTGTAGTTACGGTGTAGTTAGAGTATAGTTATTGTGCAGTTACGGTGTAGTTATGGTGTAGTTAGAGTGTAGTTACGGTGTAGTTAGTGTCGTTATGGTGTAGTTAGAATGTAGTTTGGGTGTAGTTATGGTGTAGTTTGGACCGTGAACTCAGACCTCTCGAGTCCGTTGTGTGACTGGTTTCTCTGGTTTCTCTGGTTTCTCCAGAAGCTTCCGGCTGAAGCAGTGGAACAGTCGGTTATGGTGTAGTTTGGGTGTTGAGTTTGATGAAGAAAACAGACTTTTCTCTTTTTGCTGAGTTTAATGTGAGGGAATGAAGCGAGGCTCCTCCCACCGCCGCTGCCTGCTGCTCTTCAATAATGTATGACGCGGACTCAGATTCTATAGATTCATATTTATATATATATATATATTTACATACGTCAAACACAAAGTAAACACATTCATGTATTCTTCTTTATTTGGCGGCTTGTTTTTTCCTCACGGCGACTAAAGAAGCTCAAACTGCGGCGAGTCGACCCACTTTCCCATCCTCCCTGCAGAAGGATCAATGCTGCTGCTGCTCGCCACTTCCTGTCCGTTTACACGCCGGGTCGTCAGCTTTTTGTCCACTTTCACACACACACACGCGCACACACACACACACACACACACACACACACACACACACGCACGCGTGCGCAGAGCGCTGACAGCTGGGCTGGTCTCCAGTGGAAGCGGAGTGTGTTCCGTGTTCCGTGTTCTGCAGGTAGAGGAGTAAATATTTGAAATGGCCGGGGGGGGTCATGCATGTTGGATGGCGGCTGTAATGGCTTCCATCCTCCCTGCTCTCCCTGCTCTCCCTGCTCTCCCTGGGGCCCCGGCCCACCTTTTTAGCCGGCAGACGGCTGGAAAAGGGTTTTTCTGCCGCGACGCTGTTGAATGTGAAGACGTGTGACACAAAGTGGCGCCGTTTCATATTTGTTTAGCGGCGAGCGGCCCGACGCACCCGGTAATGGCTGCGGCTGCGGCTCCGGTCGGCGGAGCACCGGGGGCGGCGGCGGCGCCGGGGGACGGCCCGGGATCCGCCGCGCCGCTGATTAATGCATGAGCCGTGCTGTCGGCGTGCGCCGCGTCCCTCGCCGCCGCCGCCGGGGCAACCTGGGCCGCCGTTCCAACCCCATACCTGCCCGCCGGAGCCGTCTGGCTCCGATCCACCTCCGATCCGGTTCTTGGCGATCCTGTCAGAGGACGGGAGAAACCGTCATGGCCGCTTCGCTCGTCTCCCTCACATGTTTAATATATGAGCTGAACCTGCAGCAGCCGGTCTTTTTGTCAACATTTGTCACATTTAGTCATTTCTGATGTTTTTTTTTCCCCCTTTCTGTGCCCGCAGATCCTACCTTCAGCGCAGGCACACACACACACACACACACACACACACACACTCACACACTCGCGGCGAGCGCCGGCCTCCACCTGGGAGCTCCTCCATGAGGACCCAGATGTTTTCCACTCAGCGCTCATAAAAAACGCAGATCCTGCTCCTGCGTGCCTCAGACTCGCTTTTCCTGCTTCCTACCTTTCCGTCTTTCTCCCTCTTTCTGTCACTTGTGCAGTATTAATGCACAGCGGAGGGAACCCCCCCGGAGCGCCCCCCCCCCCCCAGCCCCCCTCCACCCCCGCCCCTGTTTGTCTTGACAGCGCTCTCCTCACGCCGCCTCTGTATCCATATTTGAAGGCGCCACCGGCTGCGAAGGTAAAGACGGGAATTTGTAGTGACAAGAGGAGGCATGAGGAGGGAGGCGGCCTCTTCCCGCAGCCGCAAATGAGCCTTGTCAGGCGGCAGTTGGCGCAGTAATTATAAAGGGTGCGTTGAATTTCCCAGGGATTCCAGGAGAATGGAGCACTAAGAATTTTATAAGCCCAGATGAGGAGGAGGAGGAGGAGGTGGGGTGGGGGGGCAGGACGGAGCATCTCATCTCCACCTCTCGCACTCAGGATGCTTCTTCTCCGGATCCTCAATTAGCCGTGAAGTTGCAGGTGCAATTCCCCTCCGCAAACGCCGACTTCCGGCAGCATTTCCCGCCGACGTGGAAACAGACGGATTAAAGATGCAGGAGGGGGATGAGGCGGATGAAGATGTAAGGATGAAGGTGTTATTGCTCTGGGAGCGGCGCTCCGCTCCTGATTATATCGTATTTTAATAAAGACAGAAGCAACTGTCTGGAGGCTCGCCGAGAACAATTACCTCTGAAAACCAAACCGGCGGAAACGAGAAGAAGAAAAACACCTGTGCACCCATCCGCTCTGATCATCCCCACTCATGTCAAACAGCTAGCAGCTAACAGCTAGCATCTAACATCTAACAGCTAACAGCTAGGAGCTAACAGCTAGCATCTAACATCTAACAGCTAACAGCTAGGAGCTAACAGCTAACAGCTAGCATCTAACATCTAACATCTAACAGCTAACAGCTAGGAGCTAACAGCTAGCATCTAACATCTAACAGCTAACAGCTAGGAGCTAACAGCTAGCATCTAACATCTAACAGCTAACAGCTAACAGCTAGCATCTAACATCTAACAGCTAACAGCTAGCATCTAACATCTAACAGCTAACATCTAATCGCTAGCAGCTAACAGCCAGTCAGTCAACATTTCCTGCTTTCATGGAGAAACAGGAGGAAAACCACTCAGGTGCACCACCTGTGTGTGTGTGTGTGTGTGTGTGTGTGTGTGTGTGTGTGTGTGTGTGTGTGTGTGTGTGTGTGTGTGTGTCATGCTTCTCTATGAAGATGCATTGTAATTTTTTTGTCAGTGTAAATATTTCATGTAAATAAATTTTTAATGAATTGAATTCTTAAATAAAAACCATCAATACGGCGGCGTTGTCAGTTTTAGTGGTGATTAAAGGAGGAGGAGGACTGTCAACAACTCATTTTTGAAAAACTGTGATGGATCACAGTTCAGGCTCAAAGAAAAGAAGCAGATAAAAGTGATGTTTGTGTCATTCAGACTTCGTTGTTTTTTCCACCTGTGTGCAGGACGGCGGCCTCCACCAGCGACTCACCGTGAAAACTGACAACGCTTACACCTTCGTTCCAGTGTACTTTCATAATAATAATGTTGATAATAATAGTAATAATATTAATGTGACAATAATAAGTCTCAGCAGTGGGTTCTTGTTTTGAATGCTGTATTTCAGCGTTTTTCTTTGGCTTCATTTTTAAGGAGGAATCATGTGATCGGTATTGATCCTGAGGGTTTGTGTCCTCGTCACTCTGATGGTCCTGGTGCCCCCCCCAGTCCCAGACGTTTTCGGGGCATATCGTATTTCAGAGCTTCTGAAAGGGTTCCTCACGTGTTGATCGGCTCGTCTTTCATCAGCGGTTCAGTTCCTCGCAGCTTTGAAGCAGCGTAAACAGCTGTACTCCGCCGTGTTTCCCTCCTCCTACAAACGTCTCCCCAGGCCGGCGCCGGACGAGCTCCGCCCTCGCGCACCTTGTTAAGAAGTGCTTAAAAATGAATGAGAGGGATGCTGGTTGTTTACCTCCTGCTCTGAAGGCTTGCCTCTCGGGGCTGGCTTCTCTCTTTATTTACCCTGCGGAAGCCTCCCTGTGTGTTTGGCTCTGGCAGCTACATCTGTTCAGGTATGCACCGCCTGCAGCGGTAGTCAAACGGCCGGGCGTCGGCTCCGCCCCCCCCGCCCGTGTCGGCGGGACGCCCGGCGCTCCCTCGGCGCCGTCTGTCCTGATTTCCTGTGACACCAGAGTCAGTCCTCAGTCACTCTGATCCCGTCAAGGAGAGACGGAGCTCCACCCGTGGCGGATGGCCTATTTATACCTCCGTCACCTGATCTCCCGCTCCGCCACGGGCGGCGAATATTAATTTGACAGCAGCATATTCTGGGATGTGTGATTACCCCGCAGCCGGCGGGCGCTCGGGGCGCTCCGGCCTTTTTCTCACCTCACCTCGGCGAGCGCGGGGACTCGAACTACAAGCCGGCGACAGCAGGTCACATTCTGAGCAGTGACGGGTGGAGGACCGCTCCCAGGTGACGGAGGCAGCCGGGCCGCGTCGCTTTGAGCGTCACGGACACTGACGGCACCTTGACACGTTGCCGTGGAAACGAGCGTTTAGCCAAGAAGTGGAGGAAAACCCTTCAGCTGTGAAACCAGGAAATACTGAAGACTGAGACGATCGAGAGGGAACGAGTCAGAACAGGAAGGAAAGAGCCGGAAGAGGAAGGAAAGAATTAGAACAGGATGGAAAGAACCAGAGCAGGAAGGGAAGAACCAGAACAGCAAGGAAAGAGGGAAAGAACAGGAAGGAAACAAGGGAAGAACCAGAACAGGAAGGAAAGAGCCGGAAGAGGAAGGAAAGAATCAGAACAGGAGAGAAAGAACCAGAGCAGGAAGAAAAGAACCAGAAGAGGAAGGAAAGAAGGAAAGAATCACAACAGGAAGGACAGAACAGTGAGAGAACATTCAGAGGGGTTCTGAGCATCCAACCCTTTATCCATCCCTCTGTCCATCCACACATCTACCCCTCCATCCATCCCTCCATCCATCCTCCACCCCCCTCCTCCATGTATACTTCATGTATTTGTCCGTCTGACCGGCGTGTTTGGTTTGAGGCGGTGGGTGGTGTCGGGTTCAGCACTCAGCCTGGATCCGCCGGCTCCGCCCGTCCAAACATGGAGGGAGGTGTTGACCGACGGCTGACAGCAGAAACCAGAAACCAGATCTCTGTAATCAGCTCGCTCGGCCCTCATCTGGCTGTTTGACGGCTCGTCTCAGCGGCCCGGCGTCCGGCGGGGGGGGCGGAGTCCGACCGCGAGCCGTCAGACCCGCCGCTCCGCCCGCGCCACATCTGGACCCGCCGTAAACACCGGGGTCCCGGTAATCAGCCCCACATGTGGCCGCCGTCCGGCGCCCGGGCGCGAGGAAGCCGTCAGAGCGCCGGGCTCCGGTGAAACGCAGACGGCGGCGGGATCGGGCTTTGATAAATATTTGAGCTGCTGTGATAATGGAGGCAGGTTTCCAGCAGGGCCCCGATCCATTTGATCCGCTCGCCGTCCCGACACGCCGCTTCAGGACGGGACGTTTATTTAATGGCAGCTGCACCGCAAACCTCCAGCAGCTGGCAGTTGAAAGGGAAGCCCAGCCTGGGATCGCCTTACCCCGGCAGATACCATCACTCTGTGATTAGCCGCCTCCAGGAGGCGCTCTCACCTTCCCAGTGACCCCTCCTCTGATTGGACGGAAGCCGCTTCGCTTCCGGGCTCCGGAGGCGGCGAGCCGGACGCCGCCGTGTTTCAGCATCCGGTTTCTGAGTAGAAGAGCTGCAGAGCCGCTGTCTCTCAATGAGCCGGATGTGTTTTTCCACCTGAACCACTGTTTAGTGTGCGAACGAGTTCCTTAAAGTCCTGGAGCCCCGCCCCCCTCCGGTCCGGGGCAGATGTTCTCAGTCTGGAGCTCAATGAGGGGACCGTTCCGCCGCCGTCCTCGCCGTCTGTTCGCCGTAACACCGGCGCTCCTCGCTATAACTCAAGGAAGTAACGCAAACGGCGTCCATGAGAGCCGGTGAGACGGGGAGGACAGGAGCTCCTCTTCCTCCTCTTCCTCCTCTTCCTCCTCGCCGTCTCTCTGTTTTCTTTCCAGCTCAAAGTTTCATCTTGTCCCCGAAGGCGGGACACGCTCGGCCGCGCCGCGCATCGACCTGGGCGCGTGCACGTGTCCGTGCGCCCGTCCGCGGCCGGGCCGATACATCATCCCGGTGACGGCCGAGGTTCCCCCGGGGTCGCGCTCTAAATGAGATTTCAGCACCGCTGACCCGGCGCCCTGCTCCCCTCACCTTTCTCCAGGAGGACGGGGACGACCTCTGACCCCGGGAGCCGTGAGCGGCGAGCCCCATCCGGCAGGACGGAGCCGTGGAGCCGGGAGGAGGAGACCAGGACCGGACAGACCCAGGTACTGAACCAGAACAGGGTCTGGAGGAACAGGCGAACTCCCAGAACTGGAACTTAGACCTGGTTCAGCAGAACTTAGTGTAGGACCCAGACCTCAGTCCAGGACCAGGACTCTGGTTCTCAGTCGGCCTTCTGTCCCAGACCAGTCTGTCCCTGCAGGACTTGATAACCTCCATGTTTTGAAGGTGAATTAAAACAGCAGAGTTCAGAAGCTGGACTGGAGTCTGGATGACGCCGCGGCCGCCGCTCCTCGCTGTTTCATGATAGAATAAAATAAAACGAACGGTTTCAGTCCCGCCTGCAGGACTGGCTCCACAAACGCCTCCTTGTTGTGTGACGAAGGCTGCTGGCTGGTTTCCTCCTCCAGGTTCTGCTGACCGTCTCCCGGGTCGCCGGAGCCGCCGAGCCGCCGGAGCCGCCGAGCCGCCGTCACAGTAAGACCACAAGTCCTTTCATATCGTTTCTGACTGACAACAACCACTGACAGCGCCTCCTTCAGGTCATGTCAGGCATATTATTCAGGTCAGGGTGACTGATCTCTCCCAGCTGGAAATTATTATTATTATTATTATTATTATTACTGTTATTATTATTATCCTCATCATCATCATCACCATCATCTCCATTATCATCATCATCACTATTTATTGTTATTATTATTATTATTATTATTACCATCACATCACATCACCATCATCATTGTTATCATCATCATCATCATCATCACCACCATCATCATCACCATCATCTCCATTATCATCATTATCTTCATCATCATCATCACTATTATTATTATTATTATTATTATTATTGTTGTTGTTGTTGTTGTTATTATTATTGTTATTATTACCACCATCACATCACCATCATCATTGTCATTATCATCATCATCATTGTTATCATCACCATCATCATCATATTATCAATATTTTTATTATTATTATTATAATCACCACCATCATCATCGTCATCACCACCATCATCACCATATTCACCATCATCATCACCATCACCATCATCTTCCTCATCATCAGCACAGTAAACTGCTCGTCTGGACTCCGCGGTCTGAGGCTGCAGCTCTTCCTGAGCAGCAGTTCTCCTGTTGGCGTTGAGGTGAACGTGGAGTCGGGTCCTCGGTTCTCGCCTCACTAAAAGCTCCCGTTCCGCCACGCTGACGACGTTCTGCGTTCTGAGAGACGTTCTGCGGCCGCAGCGTGAGCTCTGGAGGGACACGGAACCCCGGGGTCACCCAGTCTGGAAGTTTCTGTTTCACACACACAGTGTGTACCTTCCAGCTGAGCCTGTGTGTGTGTGTGTGTGTGTGTGTGTGTGTGTGTGTGTGTGTGTGTGTGTGTGTGTGTGTGTGTGTGTGTGTGTGTGTGTGTGTGTGTGTGTGTGCACAGCGAGCAGCACAAACAGGTTCCAGTGTGTTCCAGCGTGTTCCCCTGCATTAGATAGATCCAGGCTCCGAGGCGGATAATGCACAAGAACACACAGTATTTCCCAGAGGCTGGCCTTAGCCTACATTCCACAGCAGTGTGTGCACATCAGTGGGAGAGCTGCACACACACACACACACACACACACACACACACACTCATCCAGCGCGGAGCCGCCTTTAATGTGCGTATGTGCAGTTGTATGTTTCTTTCTTCCTGATGTCTTGCAAGTGCTGAATGTATGTCATTAATTGAGTCTCCAGCTCCCTGGAGTGGTTCGCTCGACTTGTACTGGGAGGAAGGAGAAGGGGGAGATGGTGTGTGTGTGAGTGTGTGAGTGTGTGTGCGAGCCTGACCGCCTGATGATTATGCTTGATCAGTGTCAAACACAAACTACTGCAGCGGGTGCTTTGAACAGGAATATATTGTGTGCTGGGGCTTCTCCCGGACCCTTAGCTGCTCTCACACACACTCTGATTTATCCACTTCAGCCTCGTGCGAGCACATCTCATCTTTCGGGGCCGCGATCGGGCGATACGAGCCGCTCACACCGCATATCCATCCTCATTCTGAGAAGCAACCAGAAAACAAGCAGAAAACAGCTCTGGTGCCGAGCGGGAGGGAGGCGGTGAGATCAGAACCTCCGTCAGCCGGAGGAGGTGGAGGAGCGCCGGGCTCATTACTGCTCTCTGTTCGTCACAGTTTTCCGGTTTCTGGTGGAAACGCAGAGAAAAGACGAGCTGAAGTTTGAATTAACGGATCGATGAATCCGGTTCGGCACCGTCGGTCCACTGAATCAGACCTGGGAATCAGACTGCAGACTGCAGCTTCCTGCAGTCGATGTTTTCCTGGCGGTTCAGACGAAGCCGGTCCTCCAGCTGTCGCTGACTCGGCCTGACACCCGTCGTCTGATCGGGGCTCAACCCGAACGATAAATCCGTCAGATAAATCGCCGGGAGGAACTTCTCCTCCGAGCTCCGAGGGCCAGAAGTGGCGACGGACGGAAATCCGATCCAGAAAGTGGAGTTTGAGTCGCGCTCGCTCGACACGGTGGAAAGTATTGGAAAAGCCCCGAGACCCTGCAGAGGAGCCACCCTGACCTTTTGACCCCGGCCGGCCGGAGCTTCCTCCGTCGTCAA
The DNA here is from genome assembly GCF_902148845.1 of Salarias fasciatus. Lineage (NCBI taxonomy): Eukaryota > Metazoa > Chordata > Actinopteri > Blenniiformes > Blenniidae > Salarias > Salarias fasciatus. Next base: position 16,885,105 of record NW_021941230.1, read on the forward strand.
GTTACCCAACTCCCCCCAAACCCCCCCAACCACAATGTCGCCCGCATGCAGGGAGCATCGTCCACTTTCACGGTCTGGTTTCAGCAGCTTTCACCTGGAGCCGTGGAAACACCAGACAGAGGTCAAAGGTCACGGACCCTGACGCTCCAGCAGTCCAAACCTAAAGCTTCTCTGGTCATCAGCTGGTCTATTTCCTGTCCAGTCAATGTTCCAGAGTCCAGAGAGGCGGGTCAGACCCCCCCCCCCCGACTCCTCCCTCTTATTTCAGTGATCGCTGAGCGGCGTGTTGACGAGCGTCTCTCGGTCTGAGACACAAAATGAAGCCGGATAGATTGGTTCTGTGTGTGTGTGTGTGTGTGTGTGTGTGTGTGTGTGTGTGTGTGTGTGTGTGTGTGTGTGTGTGTGTGTGTGTGTGTTCGTGTGTGTGTGTGTGTGTGTGTGTGTGTGTGTGTGTGTGTGTCTCTCTCTGCTGGGCCGAACACGATGGGGGTAAATGTTTGTGTCTCAGCAGCGGTCGGCCGTCTGGAGCCTTGTTCCACACCGCTGTTGTTACAGTTGGACTTTTTGAAGGGGGGGGGGGGGCATGAGACCTGATAGATATGATAACACACACACACACACACACACACACACACACACACACACACACGCACACGCTACAGTCACCAAGTGAGGAATGTGCTAGGGTGAAAGGAGGAACCTGGAAAAATGTGTTTGGTGAATCATCCATCCATCCATCCATCCATCCATCCGTCCATCTGTTCATCCATCCGTCTGTACATTAATCCATCGTCCTTCTATCCATCCATCCATCCATCCATTCAAATACACATCCATCCATCCATCCATCCATCTATCTATCTGTATATCCATTCATCCATACATCCATTTATATATCCATCCATCCAACCATCCATCTGTCCATCCATCTATACATTTATACATCCATCCATCCT
>NW_021941230.1:16888560-16894877 GCF_902148845.1 Salarias fasciatus
TGATGAAGGGGGAGTGGGCTCCTCTCCAGGAGGTGGCGCTGTGTGGCAGCGGAACGCTGCTACTGCACCACAGAGGCCTCCTGCCCCGTCCCCCTCCATGTACTGGTCCGGTCAGTCTGGACCTGCTGCAGATGGCTCCAGTTCCCCTCAAACAGTGACGATGACAGAAGGTCAGAGGTCACCTGGAGCCGGAAATGTCCTGAAATGAACCGGAGAACAAACCCGTGTGAACATCTGATGAAATAAATCACTCGAGAACTGAAGTGGTTCAACAGCAGCCGCAGAAATGTTCAAAACGAACCTAAACGTGATCTGGAATCAAGAAGTCGGCGTGAAAACGAACTCCGAAAAATCCTGGAATTCAAAAAATACAAACAAAACTGAGCTGAAGGCCGAATTCCAAAAATAACCATCCATTACTAACAGAGCAGAACAGACTGAGATCCGGAGTTTCTATCCACAGTTTTACCTTCTGAGGGCGTCCCTGGTTTCATCCTGTGAGTATCTTCATCTTCATCTTCATCTTCATCTCGGAGAGTTACACCGGGGCTTCCTGGAGGGGGGGTGGTGGTAATTGTGGCCCCTCAAACGGTGTGTGAAATAGAGCTGCCGGCAGGTCAGTGTTGATCCCCACCTCTAATAGAATAATCAATCTTGCTTTGGGCACGTCTGACGATTAATTATTAAAGGAGCGGGCGTTCGGAGGCGGGGCCGAGCCCAGCGCCGTCGCTGCCTCACGTCTACCTGCACCGCTCAGCTGACTCCTCGTCTCCTCGTCCCCTCGTCTCCTCGTCCCCTCCTCTCCTCGTCTCCTCGTCTCGCAGCACAATGCTGTCTTCCACTGAGTCAGTCACCTGGTTCATGAGGAGCTTCTCTCACTGCAGGGATTAATCTATGTACTGCTACTGCTAATGCTAATGCTAATGCTGCTACTGCTGCTGCTACTGCTACTACTAATGTTAATGCTACTGCTAATGCTAATTCTACTGCTACTGCTACTTCTGCTAATGCCACTGCTACTGCTGCTGCTACAACTGCTACTGCTGCTACTGTTAATGCTATTACTGCTACTACTGCTGATACTGCTAATGCTAATGCTAATGCTAATACAACTACTGCTGCTACTGTTAATGCTGCTACTGCTAATGCTACTGCTACTACTGCTGCTACTGCTAATGCTACTACTGCTGCTACTACTACTGCTGCTACTGGTAATGATACTACTGCTGCTAATGCTAATGCTGCTACTGCTAATGCTACTACTGCTGCTACTACTGTTACTGCTAATGCTAATGCTACTACTACTACTGCTGCTACTGTTAATGTTGCTACTGATGCTAATGCTACTGCTGCTACTGCTAATGCTGCTACGACTGCTAATGCTACTGCTGCTAATGCTAATGCTACTACTGCTACTGCTACTAATGCTAATACTGCTACTGCTACTTCTGCTACTACTGCTGCTACTGCTAATGCTGCTACTACTGCTAATGCTAATGCTACTACTGCTACTGCTACTTCTGCTAACACTCTCAGTTGCAGATAGACTGATGGAGGTTTCACCAACACACTGAGTCATTTTCAGGAGTTAAAGAGCAGAACAACACCTGCAGCCTGTCACAGCACCAGCCACCCACACGCACAGAGTTAGGTTTTAAACCATTAAACGACGTCTGCCCAGGAAGAACATGCAGGCTGAGCACAGGCAGACTGGAAGCCTTGAATCCAGTCGGGCTTTGATGGTGGAGCCTCCTGAACTTTGTTTACATGTTGAGCAGAGGATGAGTGTAAGCGTTAGGCTAATGCTAATGCTAACGGCTGATCAGAGAGGTCACCAGGAGGTTTCAGTAAATCCTCATGCTGGACGTTTCCTCCTGGCTCCAGTGTTTCCTCTGTTCAGAAGTGGTCTCAGTGGAACCTTAATCCTCAGAGCATCAGAGGACCAGGAGGAAGACCCAGTGACGGGTTCTACCAGACTGCAGCTCCTCTGGTTGGAACAGGAGGAAGACCCAGTGACGGGTTCTACCAGACTGCAGCTCCTGCGGCCGGCGCCGTGTGGGAAGCAAGGCATCCATGTAACCTCATTCCACAGCCGGCGCTCACTGACAGACACGTCGTTTGAGGCGAATTTCCGTTTCTTGTTGTCAAATTGAGAGCACAGCATTATCACCGACAAGGAACCGGCGATGTTCTGGCTTCACACCAAACAACGAGCCGAGATCCTGGCATCAGCCGTGGCACCGTTCAAAACGCCTTGAGAGAAAACGATCTCATGTCTGCCTGTCAGCAGGAAGCTTCACACTCTGGATCAGGAGAGGAATCTCATCACCTGGATCAGGAGAGGAATCTCATCACCTGGATCAGGAGAGGAATCTCATCACCTGGATCAGGAGAGGAATCTCATCACCTGCAGTTCAAACCTCGTTTCAGAAACTGAACCTTCAGTCCAACGATCAGGACTGAAAACCATGAAGACCTGAAACATCCACAGGTCAGCTGACTGACTCAGATTCAGCTATTCAGATTCAGTTCATCACTTCATCACTAAATCACCTCATCACTTCATCACTAAATCACCTCATCAATTCAGTATCTCATCACCACATCCCTTCATCACCTCATCCCTTCATCACCTCATCATTTCATCAATAATTGCCTCATCACTTCATCACTTAATCACCTCATCACTTCAACACCTCATCACTTCATCACCTAATGACTTCATCACCTCATCATCACATCACTCATCACTTCATCATGAAATGACCTCATCACTTCATCACCTCATCAGAGACTCTGTTCCTGGTCATCATGTACCCCTTTTCCACCGGCCAAAAAACCCGTTTAAACCCGCTAAAACCCGGCTCCTCCTGAGAGTGGGAAAGGGTTTAATCTGCATTTCGACCCGGGTCGTTCAACCCTGCAATCGACCCGGGAATCTACCGGGTCAGCTTTCTACCGGCTTTTTGCGGGAGGGATACATCCAGGGACTTACATGATGACGCCGATGCATCGCGGCTACGTTAGCGCGCTAGTTGTTTCTGGGCACAGCGTGAGATTTCCTTTGTCAAGATAACCCAGCACTGGCAGGACAGCGAGACCAGGGAGCTTCTCCTGATTTGTGGGGAAGAGGAGATTCGTCTACAGGTAACAGGGACGGTGTTCTGCATTGTTTACTTTCATTGTGCTCCGTTGCGCTGTTGATGTCATCAACGTGGGACACCATTAGCGCGGGAAAATGCAGCGTTGCGGCTCGCCAGCAGGCGGTGGGAAAGGAGTCTAAAAAGCCGACGGTTAGCGGGTCGACCCGCTAGCTGCAGTGGGAACGGGGTAATGGAGAAACAAACCGTTTTCTTGACTTTTACTGTGGGGTTTTAAACTCGGTATAAAACCATTTATAACAGGACTAGTTTCAGACTTAGACTAGTTCATAACAGGATTAATTTCAAACTTGACATCAGACGAGTTTCAGTCTTGATGCAAGACTAATTATGTGTCGAAGTAGCTTTAGACTAGATGTTTGACGAGTCTTTAACAGGACTACTTTAGACTAGTTTGTTGAAGGGCTGGTTTTAGCGGTGATGCTGGACCAGTATCAGACTGGACTGGTTTAAATGAAGTTGAAGTGTTGGTGGCAGTGTGGATGACCTCCAGACGAGTTAGACTAGTTGTCCGTGACAGAGGAGAGATGTTCAGCGTGTGTTTTGAACGGATTTTGGATCTCAGACACGTGGAAATGTGATTTTATTAATTCATCTTTCTACTGGCCGTCAGAGCAGTTTGGATGAAATGGAAAAAAGTTCATCAAGTCACTGAAGCTCCAAGCAGCAGCGAGAAGCACTCTGCAAGACTGTGTGTGTGTGTGTGTGTGTGTGTGTGTGTGTGTGTGTGTGTGTGTGTGTGTGTGTGTGTGTGTGTGTGTGTGTGTGTGTGTGTGCAGCCGTTACGTTGCTGTCAGAATGGAGGATTTCCTGTCACTACCTGAAGAAACTGTTTCCTGCCGGTTCCTGTGTCGACGTTCTGCTTTTTCCTTTTTTCAAGTTCACCTTGTGATTGAAAATGTCTTGAGAAAATCTTCCGAAATATCAGAGACCGTTGAGCAGCTCGTTTGTGAACACATGAATCAGACAGAAGCTGTTCTGCAGCTTGGCTGAGAGGAAACAGGATTTTCTCCGACGGTCAGACGTTTCAGGAGTGAAGGATTCTTCAGGTTTTGGTTCCACAGGAGAGTCTGTGAAGCGGATCCTCAGGACTTCAGTTCCCATTTCACCAGGTCGGTCCAGGATCCTCCAGGCCGGTTGATCTCCTGTAATGAACTGTGATCATCTTCTAACTCTCAGACACATGAAACCTTACTTCTGGTTTCTGAGCTGCAGATGATTCCACCTCTTCATCACACTGAGAAGATTAAACTGAGTCCCAGTTCAGTAGCGCCTCCTGTCTGGGAAACACTGCAGTTTTATTTACAATCACATTATTTTGACTGACGATCAGCCAGACTCGCCCCTTTGTGAGTTTTTCCGGTATTGACTGATTGACGGCTTCATTCTCCTCCTCGTATCTCTAGAAAAGCTGTGAACTGCTTGTGGTTGAAGGACCGTCTTTCAGTGTTCCACACTCCATCAGCTGTTACAGCTCCAACCCCAGAGTTTCTGGAGGCTTCAGACTCAAGTCCTGATCAGGACTGGTCCAGGTCAAGGTCCTGGTCCACGTCCAGGTCTAGGTCCAGGTCCAGGTCCAGGTCCAGGACCAGGTCCAGGTCGGGTTGTTGGGCCGGATTGTTTTCATGTTCTGAGTTTAGAAAGGATCTTCTCAGACTCTTTAATGATGTGAGCTCTGCTCCCCGAGCTGCTGGCCTGTCAGCTCCGCTAGCAGCGGCTCACGCTCTGCTGAGCACCCCCCCCCCAGACCCCCACCCACCCCCACCGGGACCCCCGCCGACAGGAAGCTGGCCACGGCCCTGAACTCCTCCTCCGAGGGAGCTGACGGCGCTCCGCCCGCCGTGGAGGGGGGTGGAGGCGGGGGGGCCTCCGTCTGCAACTCCAACACTGTGTTCATTGGTCACAAACAGACACACAACTTCTCCAACAACAAGAAAAGAAAAGAAAACACTTTCACACTGAACCGTTATTAGAATCAATGTTTCACACTGGACTGAGCAGCGATCGGATGTTTAGAGGAGTCAAGTAAAACACTGTATTCAATATCGATATATATGTATATTTTTTTCATATTTTATGTATATGTATATATATATATATATATATATATACATATATATATATATATATATATATATATATATATATATACATATACATATATAAAAATATACTTATTATATTTAATTATATATGTATATATAATATAAATTATACTTATTATATTTAATTTTATATATATATAAATTATACTTATTATTTAATTATATATATATAAAAATATATATAATTTTTTTCTTAGCTACTTCTGTTAGCTTAAAACTCTTAACGTTCTGTTTCTAGTTAAAATATAAATTGGAAAAATTTGAATAAAGAGCTGAAGAACAATTAGATCTAAAACTCCCCTGGTTTTATTCTGGTTTTACTTTCTTTTTCTATTTGATGCATTTGAATTGTTAATAATATCTTTTTTCTTTATTTAAAACTCAAACTTCACACAAGATTCTGTGAAGAAAACAATGAAATCAAACCTTTAGCTTGAAAACCAGTTTAATTCTGCTTTAAAAATCAAGAAACTTCAGAGGAAACTCGAACGCCTCGCGGTAAATACATCAGTGTGTGTGTGTGTGTGTGTGTGTGTGTGTGTGTGATGAGACAGAGTCGGACAGGCTTGTGATGAGATTAGTTGTTGACATTTTTTTGCCACCGGGGCAAAAAGCCTGGATTCATTTTCAGAGGAAGAGCCCAGAACTGAAGTTAGAGCTGTGGACACACACACACACACACACACACACACACACACACACACACACACACACACACACACACACACTGTACTGACTACTGAATGAGAAATTTGCGGGACTTTATCATCTCCAGGTGAGGGAGGGGCCAGGTGAGGGGGGGTTAGGTGGGGGAGGGGCAGACGGCTTCCCACTTGACTGAGGCTCCGCCCCCGCCGTCTTGGCGCTCGAGGAAGTTTGATGTGCCCTTTGTGAGCGTGTCGGGGGGTGGTGGTGGGGGGGGGCATTACAGAAGTGTCACCCCTCTCTCAGGAGCCCGTCTCAATTCTCATGCAAATGGCGGCGTCACTCGTCCTGCCGTTTCCCCGCCGCGTCCCTAATAGCTTCTTACAAATGATGTGCCATTACAAGA
>NW_021941230.1:16894977-16962477 GCF_902148845.1 Salarias fasciatus
GCAGGAGAATATTGTGGTCGATTGTATCAAAAGCTGCACTGAGGTCTAAGAGAACCAGGACTGAGACGAGACCTGCGTCAGCCGCCAATAGCAAGTCATTAGTGACTTTAACTAACGCAGTCTCAGTGCTGTGATAAGCTCTATATCCTGACTGAAATTTCTCAAATAAACTATTGTCCTGTAGGTGGCGGTAAAGCTGTTTAACCACAACTTTTTCCAGGACTTTTGAAATTAAAGGCAGATTTGATATCGGTCTGTAGTTAGCTAGAATATCAGGATCAAGATTAGGTTTTTTCAGCAGTGGTTTGATTACTGCGAATTTAAATGACTGTGGCACATAGCCATTTTCTAGAGAGGTATTTATTATAGTTATGATCGTATTTAATAACTGGAAGAATATCTTTGAAAAGCTTAGTTGGAATTGGATCTAGGAGACAGGTCGAGGTTTTAGAAGACATTACAATCGAAGTAATCTCAGCCCCATTTACTGATGAGAAACTATCTAGTATTTCAGGTATTTCAGGTGGAGGCAGTGGCTGGATTCCCTGAGCTTGATCTGAGGAAAGCGCTTCACTGATTTACCTCTAATGGTTATGATTTTATCATTAAAGAATTTAAGAAAGTCATGGCAGTTTAAAGATTCTGGGATTACTGGTTCCACTACAGTATGACTGTTTGTCAGTCTGGCTACAGTGTTGAATAGAAACCGAGGGTTATTTTTGATTATTTCTATTAAACAAGAGTAATATAATGTCTTGGCTTTAAAAAGAATTTGTTTATAGCTTAGCAAGCTACATTTCCAAGCCTTCAGAGATTGTTCTGATTTAGATTTACGCCACAGTCTTTCTAATTGCCGAGTTTTTTGTTTGAGAACACGGGTTTCAGAATTAAACCATGGAGCAACGCGCCTGGGTCGATTGGTTTTCAGCTGCAACGGAGCCACTACGTCAAGGGCAGATTTTAGTGAGTGCATAGCACTGTCAACAACTGATCACTATTATCACCACTGGTCAATAAGCTCATTTCTGTGAGTTCACAAGATAATGCAGCAAATGCAGGCTGGATCAATTCTTTGTACCGAGCCACAGATTTTTCAGATAATGTCCGTATCAGCTGAATTTGATCTTTTTGAGCAGAGTAGTCTTCAATCAAAACCTGAAAAGTAATTAAGAAATGGTCTGAGAGTATGGGGTTCTGAGGGAGAACATTTAGGTCACTGACTTCTATCCCATATGTTAAGACCAGATCCAGGGTGTGCTTGTGACTGTGAGTGGATTCATCAACATTTTGAGTGAAACCGATACTATCTAATACTGCAATAAACGCATGACTCAGACTGTCACCAGAATCATCCACATGGATGTTAAAGTCACCTATTATAAGGATCTTGTTGTGAGTCAATACTATATTGCTTAAAAACTCTGAGAACTCAGTTAAAAAGTCAGAGAAAGGACCAGGAGGTCGATATACACAATAATTAATAGCACAGCTTTTTGATTCTTCCAATTTGGACAAGTAAGCGTTAATATTAAGCTTTCAAAAGAGTTGAATTTAACATTAGTTTTGGGTTTAAGAAGAAGACTGGAGTGGGAAATCACTGCCACACCTCCACCTCGACCTGTTGATCTAGCTGTTTGGAAATTAACATAGGTTGGAGGGGTACATTCATTGAGCCTCACATAATCATCTTGCTGGAGCCAAGTTTCTGTTAGAGCAAGGAGATCAATGTTATTGTCACCGATAAGGTCATTAACTAACAGAGACTGGAGATCGCTCTAATGTTTAGTAGACCACATTTTATGTATTTCCTACTGGAAGAGTTATTCTGTCTCGTACAGGTGTTAAGCTTTTTACCCATTGACTTTTTTCTAATGCTTTGAGCACTTTGGACAGACACAGTCTCTGTTAGCCTAGGTAAACCTCCATGCTGGACTTGTAAAAATCCGGGAGCAGGATTAGTGACGGGATCAACAAGATCAACAGAGGAGTTCTACACGACTGCTCTGTGCCCGGGGCTCATAGCTGGATTGTCACTTTAGCGTACTGAGCCGATCAGCCATATTGTGAGCTAAAAGGGCTGCACCATCCAAAGTTGGGTGGATGCCGTCCCTGCGGATGAGCCCAGGCTTTCCCAGAAGGTGCACCAGTTGTTTAGAAAAATAACTCCGTTTTCCTCACTCCATCTAGACAACCAGCGATTGAATGATGAAAGTCGGCTATACATTTCATCATTGACCAAATTGGGCAGGGGACCAGAGAATATTACGGCATCAGACATCGACTTAGCCAATTCACACACCGAGGCTACTTGTAATTTGAGCACCTCTGATTGTCTCCGCCGGGCATCATTACCGCCTGCGTGAATCACGACTCGACGAAATCTCCTACCTTCCTGTTTTAAAAGCCTAAGGTTCCCCTCGATGTCCCCCACTCTGGCCCCCGGGTAACACCTAACCTTCACCGCTGGCAGCTTCACGTCTCTAACTATAGAGCTGCCAATCACCAGCGTGTCCAGTTCAGCCGGCGTGTCGTCGCTGAGGGGAGAGAACCTATTGCAGACGTGAAGCGGTTCTTGGAGTGCTACGTGGCGGTGCTTAGCATTGGCCTTCCTCCGGACTGTCACAAACCGGTCCTGGTCTTGTCCCGGCTGCTCGGGACACGCTGCGGGGCTAGGCTTGCTAACACTCCTCTCACTGCGGGAGCGGGCTGCGAGCCCTGCCGCTACCTGGCTGTAGCTAGCGCTGCCCTGCCCCTCACATCTGCGCAGCCGCTCCTCTAACTCGGTTACCCTGGCCTCCAGCGCTGTCAATACACTGCACTTTACGCAAATACCCCTATCGTCAAGGGAGGCAGGGTTCTGACTCAACATACGGCACACTGAGCAGGAAAGAAAAGAAGACAGAGGGGAGGACGCCATAGCATAATTAGACGCCACGATATCAATTTTCATTGCTATGCAGATGACACACATTTGTATTTATCTATGAAACCTGATCAAACTAATCAATAGACAGACTCAGTGACTGTATCAGAGAAATTAAAACCTGGATGACTACGAACTATCTCCGTCTGAATCCTGACAAAACAGAGGTCATTATACTAGGCCCCCATAAACTGAGAGAGTGTCTATCCAAACAGATCATCACCTTAGATAACGTCAGTGTATCCTCCTCCTCTACTGTGAGGAACCTCGGGGTCTTATTTGATCAGGATATCTCCTTTAAAGCACACATCAACCTGGCTTGTAAAACAGCATATTTTCACTTGCGCAGCATAGCTAAAATAAGAAACATTCTACCTGGAAGCGATGCAGAAAAACTCATCCATGCATTTGTTTCCACTAGACTGGACTACTGCAACTCCCTTCTCGCAGCCTGCCCAAAAAGTGCATTAAAAAACTTTCAGTTGGTTCAAAATGCGGCCGCCAGATTATTAACTGGAACGAGAAGACGTGAACACATTACTCCCGTTCTAAAATCTCTTCACTGGCTTCCTGTCGAGTTTAGAGTTAGATTTAAAATCCTTCTCCTGACTTACAAAATCCTAAATGGGATGGCTCCGACCTATCTCCAAGATGCTTTAACGCCTTATCAACCAATCAGAGCACTTCGCTCTCAAAATGCAGGGTTACTGGTGACTCCTGGAGTCTCTAAATGGACACTAGGTGGAAGAGCCTTTAGCTATCAGGCACCATTTTTATGAAACCAGCTTCCAAGTGGTGTCAAAGAGGCAGACACAGTCTCCACATTTAAGGTTAGGCTCAAGACGTTTCTCTTCGATGCAGCCTATGATCAGGTCAGCTAGGGATTCTAAACTAAACTAAACTTAACTAAACTACACTTAACTAAACTAAACTAAACTAAACCAAAGTAAATTAAACTAAACTAAAACTAAACTAAACTAAATTAAACTAAACCAAACTAAATTAAACTAAACTAAACTATACTAACTAAATACTAGTTTAAATACTAAACTATCCACAAAGCTGCTCTAGGAGCTAGAATGCTGTGGGAAGTACGGTGCACTGAGCCCTGTCCTCTAATGTCTGAATGTTCTTCCCTTTGGTCCGTTCATTGCTTTTCACCTGTTGTCCCCCCCTTCGAGGGGGAGTCTTCTCCAGTTTCAGTTGCTGACTCCACTATTACGAGGGCCTACGAACAAGCTCCGTCCGGACCGGGAGGACACTCCTGTCGCTGCTGCCTACGGACTGGCTTCAGTTCTACCTCTGGGATCTGTGGTTCTTGTGCTGGACCGTCCAATGGACTGTCCTCAACATCGTCCTCGGCTTTACTTCTTATTGTCTCATGCTAGCTGTTGCCAAAGCTGTCCGTCCCTGGGAGAGGGATCCCTCCATACTGTGGTTCTCCCCAAGATTTCTTCTTCTCCCACTGGGTTTTTGGAGTTTTTTCTTGTCGGATGTGAGGGTCTAAGGCGGTGGTTGCTTCGTTTTGTCTCGTTACTGTAAATATTGACATATTAACATTATGCTTATTCACTGTTTTTATTTTTACCGACCAATGTAACATCTTGAAGCCTCTGAGGCAACTGTTGTTGTGATACTGGGCTATACAAAATACATGGATTGATTGATTGATTGATTGACATTGCTTGTGGTGTCCACCAGGGGTCAGTATTGGGACCAAAACTCTTTATTCCAGACATGACAGTTGTTCTCAGTCACTCTGGTTCATTCCTCACATCACTTTTTAATTTTGCACAGCAGTTCATGCATTTCTCAAAACAACGAGTAGAAAAAGTAAAACCGAGTAGAAAACCTGCCAAACGTGTGGCTTGCTCCAAACGGACAGTTCATTCCTCCAAAGCAGGTTTTCCTGCTGCTTATCAGAGCACATCAGCCTTCACAGGGCCCAGCCACCTTCACTGCTTCACCCTGCAGACTCCATTACCCATACTGCCCTGGGCTTCATGCCTGCTTCAAGCTGCCTGCAGTAAACATGGCCGTCCAGCCACAGCGTGTGGAACCGGAGCTCTTCAGCTCAGAACATACCAGGAGAACTCTGCCACGCTCTCCTGGCTCAAAGCTCCAACAAGAAGAGAAGCAGAGTTCATCTGGACTGACGGGACACGAGCAAACCTTCATGTTATCAAGCAGCACAGAGCTGGAGGACAGCAGCTGAGGACGGTCCACAAGCAGTGGACACTTGTTAGAAGGAAGAGAAACTGCTGCTGTGATGAGAACAAATGACTGAATGTTGAGGAGGCTGAACTGACTGCTGAGCAGCAGGAAACAGTCCTGAGAGAAACGCTCCAAAGCCACTGAGAGAAACTGTCATGAAGGAGGGAAAACCTGGAAAATACTGCAGTTTATCTAGTTTTCTGAGGACACAGGTGTTTTCTGTCCAGGGAGAATTTAGAGCAGCTCTCAGAGGAAACCAGCTCAGAACTGAACACATTCAAGAAGAGCTTTGATTCAAACAAACTCTCAGTAAATTCTGCTGTTTGGAAGTCATGAGGGGAATTACGTTCAGACTGCAGGGCTTAACGCTCAATTCAGGATTTTTTGTGAAACTGATTTTTTTGTGAGTTCGTTCACATTTACAATAAAAAGCGACTTGTATGTGATCTCCCGTCTGAACTGAAATACCACCCAAAAGTGTCCCGCATGGACAGAAGAGGACAGAACGTCACGCAAGATTACTACAACAATGTCAACATCTCAATTAAAATAATTCATTTTGCTTTTTTCACACAGAAAATGTCAATACTGAAAATCAGGGCTGTCACTTTAGTGCAGTAATTAGATTAATTAATTACACCGCAAATTAGTGCACTAAAAAAATTAATCTAAGATTAATTCCAGCACACTTGAGTGCAAATTAAATAATGGAATAGTCTTATTTAGAGGCATGTTCTACTGTAGTCTTCATTCTAAATTGCTGCATAAAGTTAGTTTTGTTTTTTAAGGGCTGCACAGTGGAGAAGTGGTTAGCTCTCTTGCCTCACAGATGAAGGTCCTCGGTTCAGTTACTGGCTGGGGCTCAGGGCCTTTCTGTGTGGACTTTGCATGTTCTCCCTGTGTGTGTGTGTGGGTTCCCTCCGGGTTCTCCGGCTTCCTCCCACAGTCCAGAAACATGCATGTCAGGTTAATTGGTCACCCGAAGTTGCCCCGAGGTGTGAGTGTGAGCGTGAATGGCTGTTTGTCTATCTGTGTCAGACTGGAGACCTGTCCAGGGTGACCCCGCCCTGAGAGACTGGAGACCTGTCCAGGGTGACCCCGCCCTGAGAGACTGGGACCTGTCCAGGGTGACCCCGCCCTGAGAGACTGGAGACCTGTCCAGGGTGACCCCGCCCTGAGAGACTGGGACCTGTCCAGGCTGACCCCGCCCTGAGAGACTGGGACCTGTCCAGGTGACCCCCCTGAGAGACTGGAGACCTGTCCAGGCTGACTCCGCCCTGAGAGACTGGGACCTGTCCAGGGTGACCCCGCCCTGAGAGACTGGGACCTGTCCAGGGTGACCCCGCCCTGAGAGACTGGAGACCTGTCCAGGGTGACCCCGCCCTGAGAGACTGGAGACCTGTCCAGGGTGACCCCGCCCTGAGAGACTGGGACCTGTCCAGGGTGACCCCCCACTGAGACGACTGGAGACCTGTCCAGGGTGACCCCGCTCTGAGAGACTGGACCTGTCCAGGGTGACCCCCCACTGAGACAGACTGGAGACCTGTCCAGGCTGACCCCGCCCTGAGAGACTGGGACCTGTCCAGGGTGACCCCGCCCTGAGAGACTGGGACCTGTCCAGGTGACCCCCCACTGAGACAGACTGGAGACCTGTCCAGGGTGACCCCGCTCTGAGAGACTGGGACCTGTCCAGGGTGACCCCGCCCTGAGAGACTGGGACCTGTCCAGGTGACCCCCCACTGAGACAGACTGGAGACCTGTCCAGGGTGACCCCCCCTGAGAGACTGGGACCTGTCCAGGTGTCCCCGCCCTGAGAGACTGGGACCTGTCCAGGGTGACCCCCCACTGAGACAGACTGGAGACCTGTCCAGGGTGACCCCCCCTGAGAGACTGGGACCTGTCCAGGGTGACCCCGCCTGAGAGACTGGACCTGTCCAGGGTGACCCGCCCTGAGAGACTGGGACCTGTCCAGGGTGACCCCGTCCTGAGACGACTGGAGACCTGTCCAGGGTGTCCCCGCCCTGAGAGACTGGAGACCTGTCCAGGGTGACCCCGCCCTGAGAGACTGGGACCTGTCCAGGGTGACCCCGCCCTGAGAGACTGGAGACCTGTCCAGGGTGACCCCGCCCTGAGAGACTGGGACCTGTCCAGGCTGACCCCGCCCTGAGAGACTGGAGACCTGTCCAGGCTGACCCCGCCCTGAGAGACTGGGACCTGTCCAGGGTGACCCCCCCTGAGAGACTGGGACCTGTCCAGGGTGACCCCCCACTGAGACGACTGGAGACCTGTCCAGGGTGACCCCGCTCTGAGACTGGGACCTGTCCAGGGTGACCCCCCACTGAGACAGACTGGGACCTGTCCAGGTGACCCCGCCCTGAGAGACTGGGACCTGTCCAGGGACCCCCCACTGAGACAGACTGGAGACCTGTCCAGGGTGACCCCGCTCTGAGAGACTGGGACCTGTCCAGGGTGACCCCGCCCTGAGAGACTGGGACCTGTCCAGGGTGACCCCGCCCTGAGAGACTGGGACCTGTCCAGGGTGACCCCCCACTGAGACAGACTGGAGACCTGTCCAGGGTGACCCCCCACTGAGACAGACTGGAGACCTGTCCAGGGTGACCCCGCTCTGAGAGACTGGGACCTGTCCAGGTGACCCCCCACTGAGACAGACTGGGACCTGTCCAGGGTGACCCCCCACTGAGACAGACTGGGACCTGTCCAGGGTGACCCCCCACTGAGACAGACTGGAGACCTGTCCAGGGTGACCCCGCCCTCGCCCACAGAAGCTGGGATTGGCTCCAGCCACCGGCGACCCTGATGGGGAGCAGCGGTTCAGAGAATGGATGGATGGTGTTCATTTGAATTTCCTTTGCTTCAGTGGATATTGAGACTCAGCCTTATTTTATTTCAGAATTGTTTTATCAATCTTTGTACTGCGTTTTGAATAGAGCACCGGGCCGAACTGGTTTGCTGGGATGAACTGAAACTTTTTCTTCTTCTGAATTTCTTTAATGAAACTCAGTGAAAGTGTTCTTTCAGTTGCCTGACTGGTCTTAGAATTTATTTTAGACGAGACGTCCTGACTGAGCTTCAGTCATCATCAGCAAAAATGTGATTTCAAATCTTCTCTTCTCGGTGTTTTCATGTGAAGAGTCATGACTACCATTCTGTAACGTCCCTGAATTTGAATTCTTCACTTGGGACCTAAAGCAGATATGAGATTAAAATGTGATTAATTAGATTATTCATTACAAATCCGGTAATTAATTAGATTAATTTTTTTGATCGCATGACAGCACTACTGAAAATATAATAAGAAAAAAGTAACAGTATCAGCAGTACAACAAAAAGTACCATTACCCAGAGGTATTTATGGAAAAAAAAGTCATCAGTGCAAATAGGTGCAAAGTACTTTTGTCAGTGAGTTTATGCCCTGAGGTCCTTTGTGACCCTGGATATCGTGAGCAGTTATACTACACTAAATAAATACATTGAAAATACCTGAAAAAGCACAGCAACAACACGATAAACAAAACTTTAAAACACACAAGCTGCGTCAAGATGGCCGACAGCGTCTGGTTCAGAGTCTCATGCTGGACCACATCAAACAGCTCCAGTCATCAGTGGAAATGTACTGTATAGCTGCTGGCATTCTCCACCTCCTTTCATATATGTTATATATATATATATATATTTTAGGCCCGAGCCCCTGGCCTGCCAAGGGCGAAGGGCCTATTGTTTCTGCAACACAGACAACGACTCGTCGAGCGCGCAGCGCTCGACCTCAGGCCTTTCACACTCTCAAACACACAACGATGACAATCGAGCGCGCGCGCGCGACCACAGACATCATTCAACATGTCCAGACACACACACACCGACACGCACTCACACATACCCGTGTACAAACACAAAAACGCACACACACACACACGAATTTTCGAGCGCGCAGCGCTCGACCACAGCCCTTTCACACACTCAAACGTACAAAAATGACAAGTCGAGTGCACAGCGCTCGACCTCAGACATAGGCCAACATGTCCAGACACACACACCCCGACATGCACTCATACACACGTGTACAAATACAAAAAACACACACACACTCTCACACACAAACATGACTTGTCGAGCGCGCAGCGCTCGACCACAGACATTCACACTCTCAAAACCCTCACAGACGCGTCGGGCTTGTCGAGACCTTTCCGAAAATATATACATGTGGGCGAAATAATGGCAGAAAAAAAAAAAAAGCATATTGTTTTTGCAAAAATATTATTAGGCCCGAGCCCCTGGCCTGCCAAGGGCGAAGGGCCTATTGTTTCTGCAACACAGACAACGACTAGTCGAGCGCGCAGCGCTCGACCTCAGGCCTTTCACACTCTCAAAACACACAACGATGACAAGTCGAGCGCGCAGCGCTCGACCACAGACATCAGCCAACATGTCCAACACACACACACCGACATGCACTCACACATACGCGTGTACAAACACAAAAACGCACACACACACACGAATTTTCGAGCGCACAGCGCTCGACCAAGGCCTTTCACACACTCAATCGTACAAAAATGACAAGTCGAGCGCGCAGCGCTCGACCTCAGACATAGGCCAACATGTCCAGACACACACACCACTACATGCAGTCATACACACGTGTACAAATACAAAAACGCACACACACTCTTACACACAAACATGACTTGTCGAGCGCGTAGCGCTCGACCACAGACATTCACACTCTCAAACACCTGACAGACGCGTCGGGCTTGTCGACCTTTACGAAATATATAACATGTGGGCGAAATAACGGCAGGAAAAAAAAAGCATATTGTTTTTGCAAAAAATATTTAGGCCCGAGCCCCTGGCCTGCCAAGGGCGAAGGGCCTATTGTTTCTGCAACACAGACAACGACTAGTCGAGCGCGCAGCGCTCGACCTCAGGCCTTTCACACTCTCAAAACACACAACGATGACAAGTCGAGCGCGCAGCGCTCGACCACAGACATCATTCAACATGTCCAGACACACACACACCGACACGCACTTACACATACGCGTGTACAAACACAAACACGCACACACACACACGATTTTCGAGCGCGTAGCGCTCGACCACAGGCCTTTCACACACTCAAACGTACAAAAATGACAAGTCGAGCGGCAGCGCTCGACCTCAGACATAGGCCAACATGTCCAGACACACACCCCCGACATGCACTCATACACACGTGTACAAATACAAAAAACGCACACACACTCTCACACACAAACATGAATTGTCGAGCGCGTCGCGCTCGACCACAGACATTCACACTCTCAAACACCTCACAGACGCGTCGGGCTTGTCGAGACCTTTCCGAAAATATAACATGTGGGCGAAATAATGTCAGGAAAAAAAATCGCATATTGTTTTTGCAAAAAATTTAGCCCGAGCCCCTGGCCTGCCA
This sequence comes from Salarias fasciatus, assembly GCF_902148845.1. NCBI lineage: Eukaryota > Metazoa > Chordata > Actinopteri > Blenniiformes > Blenniidae > Salarias > Salarias fasciatus. The sequence continues at coordinate 16,905,567 of NW_021941230.1, forward strand.
AGGGCGAAGGGCCTATTGTTTCTGCAACACAGACAACGACTAGTCGAGCGCGCAGCGCTCGACCTCAGGCCTTTCACACTCTCAAAACACACAACGATGACAAGTCGAGCGCGCAGCGCTCGACCACAGACATCATTCAACATGTCCAGACACACACACACACCGACACGCACTCACACATACGCGTGTACAAACACAAAACGCACACACACACACGAATTTTCGAGCGCGCAGCGCTCGACCAAGGCCTTTCACACGCTCAAACGTACAAAAATGACAAGTCGAGCGCACAGCGCTCGACCTCAGACATAGGCCAACATGTCCAGACACACACACCCCGACATGCACTCATACACACGTGTACAAATACAAAAAACGCACACACACTCTCACACACAACATGACTTGTTGAGCGCGTAGCGCTCGACCACAGACATTTCACTCTCAAACCCCCCACAGACGCGTCGGGCTTGTGGAGACCTTTCCGAAAATATATAACTTGTGGGCGAAATAACGGCAGAAAAAAAAAAACATATTGTTTTTGCAAAAAATATTATTAGGCCCGAGCCCCTGGCCTGCCAAGGGCGAAGGCCTATTGTTTCTGCAACACAGAGAACGACTAGTCGAGCGCGCAGCGCTCGACCTCAGGCCTTTCACACTCTCAAACACACAACGATGACAAGTCGAGCGCGCAGCGCTCGACCACAGACATCATTCAACATGTCCAGACACACACACACCGACACGCACTCACACATACGCGTGTACAAACACAAAAACGCACACACACACACGAATTTTCGAGCGCGTAGCGCTCGACCAAGGCCTTTCACACACTCAAACGTACAAAAATGACAAGTCGAGCGCAGCGCTCGACCTCAGACATAGGCCAATGTCCAGACACACACACCCCGACATGCACTCATACACACTGTACAAATACAAAAACGCACACACACTCTCACACACAAACATGACTTGTCGAGCGCTCGCGCTCGACCACAGACATTCACACTCTCAAACACCTCACAGACGCGTCGGGCTTGTCGAGACCTTTCCGAAATTATAACATGTGGCGAAATAATGTCAGGAAAAAAAATCGCATATTGTTTTTGCAAAAAATATTATTCTTTCTTTCTTTCTTTCTTTCTTCTTCTTCTTCTTCTTCTTCTTCTTCTTCTTCTTCTTCTGCTCTTTAAACTGGAATTTGACCCCCTGAACATGCTCGAAAACTCACCAAATTTTGCACAAAATTCAGTTCCGGCGAAAATTTTTTTTAATATGAATTTCAATATTGGGATTTAAAAAGTGGCCCTACAGCGCCACCTGCAAACCCAAAATGCATTGCGTCGATGGAGGGAGTCCGCAAAAAACTTTGTCGTACAGCCACAAAAGTTGGTATACACATGCGCGTTGTCGGGACAAACAAAAAATATTATTATGACCCCGACTTCAAAACAGCAGGAAAGCAGCGAGCTGGGATTGAATTTTCAAAAATGCCGAGTCAGCGTTTTCCATGACGTCCAACGTGATCGAATACTTGTTGGTGGACACCATCTACACAAGTAGACAATTAAAAGGTCCAATTCACAAATCTTCAGATAACGGTTTCCCGGCAATGCCGCAAAGTTGATGTCAAATTTTGCCATTTTTTTCAGTGTCATAAGGCTGCCATTTCTACATAATGACTCCAATCCAAACCAAATTTTAAACACTGATTAATCCTTCTTCCTGGACACATAGACAGTTAAATTTTGAAAATCGGCGTTACAGCGCCCCCTACAGAATCAAAATGAAATCTGTATGGGGAGTAAAATTATTAGTTTATCAGAAATTAATTTGGGTGATAATTCCGTCATGTGGTCTCGATCAAAAAGCAAATGGTAACCATATTGTATTATCAACGGTGTTGCCGTCGATGGGCTGAAGTTCCCCATGTTTTAATGGGCCCAAGTGAAAATCTCCCATCAAATCAATTTTAACTTGTTGCCATGGAAATGTGCCAAATTTGACAAACTCAATGAAAAACGAAATGGGGCGGGTCAGGTAGCGGCGGGCGAGGCCTTTTGACGCCGCTCGCGGCTTTAATTCTTTCTTTCTTTCTTTCTTTCTTTCTTCTTCTTCTTCTTCTTCTGCTCTTTAAACTGGAATTGACCCCCTGAACATGCTCAAAAACTCACCAAACTTTGCACAAAATTCAGTTCCCGAAAAATTTTTTTTAATATGAATTTCAATACTGGGATTTAAAAATTGGCTCTACAGCGCCACCTGCAAACCCAAAATGCATTGCGTCAATGGGAGGGGTCCGCAATAAACTTTGTCGTACAGCCACAAAATTCGGTATACACATGCGCCTTGTTGGGACAAACAAAAAATTATTATGACCCCGACCTGAAAACAGCAGGAAAGCAGCGAGCTGGGAATGAATTTTCAAAAATGCTGAGTCGCGTTTCCAGGACGTTACAAAATGTCGTTTTGATCGCGCGCTTCTCCAAATGAGCTGAAATTTGGTGGACACCATCTACACAAGTAGACAATTAAAGTTATCCAATTCACAAATCTTCAGATTATGGTTTCCCGTGGCGACGCCGCAAAGTTGATGTCAAATTTTGCCATTTTTCAGTGTGATAAATGGCTGCCATTTCTACATAATGACTCCAATCCAAACCAAATTTTAAACACTGATTAATCCTTCCTTCCTGGGCACATTGACAGTGAAATTTTCACATTTGGTGTGACAGCGCCCCCTACAGAATCAAAATAAAATCTGTATGGGGAGTAAAATTTTTTAGTTTATCAGAAATGAATGGAATTTGGGTGATAATTCTTCATGTCGTCCTGATCAAAAAGCAAATGGTAACCATGTTGTATTATCAACGGTGTTGCCGTGGCGATGGCTGAAGTTTCCCCATGTTATTCTAATGGCCCAAGTGAAAAATCTCCCATCAAATCAAATTTACTTGTTGCCATGGAATGAGCCAAATTTGACAACACAATGAAAGAATGAAACGGGGCGGGTCAGGCAAGCAGCGGGCGAGGGCCTTTTAGCCGCCGCCGGCTTTAATATTTTCTTTCTTTCTTTCTTCTTTCTTTCTTTCTTTCTTCTTTCTTCTTCTCTTCTTCTTCTTTCTTGCTCTTTTAAACTGGAATTTTGACCCCTGAACCTGCTCGAAAACTCACCAAATTTTGCACAAATTCAGTTCCGGCGAAAAATTTTTTTTTAATATGAATTTCAATATTGGGATTTAAAAATTGGCTCTACAGCGCCACCTCTGCAAAACCCAAAATGCATTGCGCGATGGGAGGGAGTCTGCAAAAAACTTTGTCGTACAGCCACAAAATTTGGTATACACATGCGCGTTGTCGGGACAAACAAATAAATATTATGACCCCGCCGTCAAAACCAGGAAAGCAGCGAGCTGGGATTGAATTTTCAAAAATGCCGAGTCAACGTTTTCCAGTGCGTCGCACAAATGTTCGTTTTGATCGCGCGCTTCTCCAAATGAGCTGAATTTGGTGGACACCATCTACACAAGTAGACAATTAAAAGTTATCCAATTCACAAATCTTCAGATAAAGGTTTCCGCGTGGCAACGCCGCAAATTTGATGTCAAATTTTGCCGTTTTTCAGTGTCATAATGGCTGCCATTTCTACATAATGACTCCAATCCAACCAAATTTTAAACACTTATTGACCCTTCTTATCTGGACACATTGACAGTGAAATTTTGGAAATCGGCGTTACAGCGCCCCCTACGGAATCAAAATAATATCTGTATGGGGAGCAAAATTCTTAGTTTGTCAGAAATGAATGGAATTTGGGTGATAATTCCTTCATGTCGTCCCGATCAAAAAAGCCAATGGCAACCATATTGTAATATCAACGGTGTTGCCGTGGCGATGGCTGAAGTTCCCCATGTTATTCTAATGGGCCCAAGTGAAAAATCTCCCATCAAATCAATTGTACTTGTTGCCATGGAAATGTGCCAAATTTGACAAACATCAATGAAAGAATAAACGGGGGGGCAGGTAAGCGGGCGGCGAGGGCCTTTTGACGCCGCTCGCGGCTTTAATTAGGCCCGAGCCCCTGGCCTGCCAAGGGCGAAGGGCCTATTGTTTCTGCAACCAACAACGACTAGTCGAGCGCGCAGCGCTCGACCACAGGCCTTTCACACTCTCAAACACACAACGATGACAAGTCGAGCGCGCAGCGCTCGACCACAGACATCATTCAACATGTCCACACACCACACCGACACGCACTCACACATACGTGTACAAACACAAAAATGCACACACACACACGAATTTTCGAGCGCGCAGCGCTCGACCACAGCCTTTCCACACTCAAACATACAAAAATGACAAGTCGAGCGCGCAGCGCTCGACCTCAGACATAGGCCAACATGTCCAGACACACACCCCAATGCCTCATACACACGTGTACAAATACAAAACACACACACTCTCACACACAAACATGAGTTTGTCGAGCGCGTAGCGCTCGACCACAGACATTCACACTCTCAAACCACCTCACAGACACGTCGGGCTTGTTAGACCTTTCCGAAAATATATAACATGTGGGCGAAATAACGGCAGAAAAAAAAAAGCATATTGTTTTTGCAAAAAATATTATTCTTTCTTTCTTCTTCTTCTTCTTCTTCTTCTTCTTCTGCTCTTTAAACTGGAATTTGACCCCCTGAACATGCTCGAAAAACTCACCAAATTTTGCACAAAATTCAGTTCCGGCGAAAAATTTTTCTAATATGAATTTCAATATTGGGATTTAAAAATTGGCTCGACAGCGCCACCTGCAAAACCCAAAATGCATTGCGTCGATGGGAGGGAGTCCGCAAAAACTTTGTCCGTACAGCCACAAAATTTGGTATACACATGCGCGTTGTCGGGACAAACAAAAAATTATTATGACCCGACTCAAAACAGCAGGAAAGCAGCTGTCTGGGATTGAATTTTCAAAATGCTGAGTCAGCGTTTTCCAGACGTCGTACAAAATGTTCGTTTTGATCGCGCGCTTCTCCAAATGAGCTGAAATTTGGTGGACACCATCTACAAGTAGACGATTAAAATTTATCCAATTCACAAATCTTCAGATCACGGTTTCCGCGTGGCAACGCCGCAAAGTTGATGTCAAATTTTGCCATTTTTTCAGTGTCATAAATGGCTGCCATTTCGACTAATGACTCCAATCCAAACCAATTTTAAACACTTATTGACCCTTGTTTCTGGACACATTGACAGTGAAATTTTGGAAATTGGCGTTACAGCGCCCCCTACAGAATCAAATAAAATCTGTATGGGGAGTAAAATTATTAGTTTTCAGAAATGAATGGAATTTGGGTGATAATTCCATCATGTCGTCCCGATCAAAAAAGCAAATGGTAACCATATTGTAATATCAACGGTGTTGCCGTGGCGATGGCTTAAATTCCCCATGTTTCTAATGGCCAAAGTGAAAAATCTCCCATCAAATCAAATGTACTTGTTGCCATGGAAATGTGCCAATTTGACAAACATCAATGAAAGAATAACGGGGGCGGGTCAGGTAGCGGCGGCGGGGCCTTTTGACGCCGCTCGCGGCTTTAATATTCTTTCTTTCTTTCTTTCTTTCTTCTTCTTCTGCTTCTCTGCTCTTTAAACTGGAAGTTGACCCACTGAACATGCTCGAAAACTCACCAATTTTGCACAAAATTCAGTTCCGGTGAAAATTTTTTTTAATATGATTTCAATATTGGGATTTAAAAATTGGCCCTACAGCGCCACCTGCAAAACCCAAAATGCATTGCGTCAATGGGAGGGGGTCCGCAAAAAACTTTGTCGTACAGCCACAAAATTCGGTATACAGATGCGCGTTGTTGGGACAAACAAAAAATATTATTATGACCCCATCCGTCAAAACAGCAGGAAAGCAGCGATCTGGGATTGAATTTTCAAAAATGCTGAGTCAGCGTTTTCCAGGGCGTCGTAACAAAATGTTCGTTTGATCGGCGCTTCTCCAAATGAGCTGAAATTTGGTAGGACACCATCTACACAGTAGACAATTAAAAGTTATCCAATTCACAAATCTTCAAATTACGGTTTCCGCGTGGCAACGCCGCAAAGTTGATATCAAATTTTGCCATTTTTTCAGTGTGATGAATGGCTGCCATTTCTACATAATACTCCAATCCAACCCAAATTGTAAACACTGATTAATCCCTTCCTTCCTGGACACATAGACAGTGAAATGTTGAAAATCGCGTTACAGCGCCCCTACAGAATCAAAATAAGATCTGGATGGGAGTAAAATTAATAGTTTACCAGAAATTAATGAAATTTGGGGGATAAATTCTTCATTTGTCCCGAGCAAAAAATCAAATGGTAACCATAGTGTATATCAACGTGTTGCCGTGGCGATGGCTTAAGGTCCCCATGTTATTCTAATGGGCCCAGGTGAAAATCTCCCATCAAATCAAATGTACTTGTTGCATGGAAATGTGCCAAATTTGGACAAACATCAATGAAAGAATAAAACGGGCGGTTCAGGTGAGCAGCGGGCGAGGGCCTTTTGACGCCGCTCGCGGCTTTATTCTTTAGGCCCGAGCCCCTGGCCTGCCAAGGGCGAAGGGCCTATTGTTTCTGCAACACATACAGACTAGTCGAGCGCGCAGCGCTCGACCTCAGGCCTTTCACACTCTCAAAACACACAACGACGCAAGTCGAGCGCGCAGCTCGACCACAGACATCATTCAACATGTCCAGACACACACCACACGACCGCACTCACACATACGCGTGTACAAACACAAAAACGCACACACACACGAATTTTCGAGCGCGCAGCGCTCGACCAAGGCCTTTCACACGCTCAAAGGTACAAAATGACAAGTCGAGCGCACAGCGCTCGACCTCAGACGTAGGCCAACATGTCCAGACCACACACCCCGACTGCACTCATACACATGTGTGCAAATACAAAAAACGCACACACCACCTCACACACACATGATTGTCGAGCGCGTAGCGCTCGACCACAGACATTTACACTCTCAAACACCTCACAGACGCGTGGGGCTTGTCGAGACCTTTCCGAAAATATATACATGTGGGCGAAATAATGGCAGAAAAAAAAAGCATATTGTTTTGCAAAAATATTATTCTTTCTTCTTTCTTTCTTTCTTTCTTCTTCTTCTTCTTCTTCTTCTGCTCTTTAAACTGGAATTTGACCCCCTGAACATGCTCGAAAACTCCCAAACTTTGCACAAAATTCAGTTCCGGTGAAAAATTTTTTTAATATGAATTTTATGGCATTTAAAAATTGGCTCTACAGCGCCACCTGCAAAACCCAAATGCATTGCGTCAATGGGAGGGGTCTGCAATAAACTTTGTCGTACAGCCACAAAATTCGGTATACACATGCACGTTGTCGGGACAAACAAATATTATTATGACCCCGCCTTCAAACAGCAGGAAAGCAGCAAGCTGGGATTAAATTTCCAAAATGCTGAGTCAGCGTTTTCCAGGACGTTGTACAAATGTTCGTTTTGATCGTGCACTTCTCCAAATGAGCTAAAATTTGGTGGACACCATCTACACAAGTAGACAATTAAAAGTTATCCAATTCACAAATCTTCAGACCACGGTTTCCGCGTGGCAACGCCGCAAAGTTGATGTCAAATTTTGCCATTTTTTAGTGTGATAAATGCTGCCCTCTACATATTGACTCCAATCCAAACCAAATTTAAACACTGATTAATCCTTCCTTCCTGGACATATAGACAGTACCATTTTCACAATTGGCATTACAGCACCCCTACAGAATCAAAATAAATCTGTATGGGGAGCAAAATTCTTAGTTTGTCAGAAATGAATGAAATTTGGGGGATGAATTCTTCATGTGGTCCCATCAAAAAAGCAAATGGTAACCATATTGTAATATCAACGGGTTTGCCGTGGCATGGCTGAAGTTCCCTGTTATTCCTAATGGGCCCAATGTGAAAAATCTCCCATCAAAATCAATTTTACTTGTTACCATGGAAATGTGCCAAATTTGACAAACATCAATGAAAGAATAAAACGGGGCGGGTCAGGTAAGCGGCGGGCGAGGGCCTTTTGACGCCGCTCGCTGCTTTAATATTCTTTCTTTCTTTCTTCTCTTCTTCTCTGCTCTTTCAACTGGAATTTGACCCCTGAACATGCTCGAAAACTCACCAAATTTGGCACAAAATCATTCCGGCGAAAAATTTTTTTTGATATGATTTCAATATTAGGATTTAAAATTGGCCCTACAGCGCCACCTGCAAAACCCAAAATGCATTGCGTCGATGGGAGGGGAGTCCGCAAAAAACTTTGTCGTACAGCCACAAAAATTTGGTGTACACATGCGTGTTGTCGGGACAAACAAAAAATATTATTATGACCCCGACCTCAAACAGCAGGAAAGCAGCGAGCTGGGATTGAATTTTCAAAATTGCTGAGTCAGCGTTTTCCAGGACGTCGTACAAAATGTTCGTTTTGATCGCGCGCTTCTCCAAATGAGCCTGAAATTTGGTGGACACCATCTACACAGTAGACAATTAAAAGTTATCCAATTCACAAATCTTCAGATAGCGGTTTCCGCGTGGCAACGCCGCAAAGTTGATGTCAAATTTTGCCATTTTTTCAGTGTCATAAATGGCTGCCATTCGTACATTAACATCCAATCTCAAGCCAAATTAACGAAACTTTAATGACCCTTCTTATCTGGACACATTGACAGTGAAATTTTGAAAATCGGCGTTACAGCGCCCCTACAGAATCAAAATAAAATCTGTAGTGGGGAGTAAAATTATTAGTTTGTCAGAAATGAATGGAATTTGGGTGATAATTCCTTCATGTCGTCCCGATCAAAAAAAGCAAATGTAACCATATTGTAATATCAACGGTGTTGCCATGGCGATGGCTGAAGTTCCCCATGTTATTCTAATGGGCCCAAGTGAAAATCTCCCATCAAATCAAATTTACTTGTTGCCATGGAAATGAGCCAAATTTGACAAACATCAAGGAAAGAATAAAGCGGGGGGGTCAGGTAAAGCGGCGGGCGAGGGCCTTTTGACGCCGCTCGCGGCTTTAATTCTTTCTTTCTTTCTTCTTCTTCTTCTTCTTCTTCTTCTGCTCTTTAAACAGGAATTTGACCCCCTGAACATGCTCGAAAACTCACCAAATTTTGAACAAAATTCAGTTCCGGCGAAAAATTTTTTTTAATATGAATTTCAATATTGGGATTTAAAAATTGGCTCTACAGCGCCACCTGCAAAACCCAAAATGCATTGCGTCAATGGGAGGGGGTCCGCAATAAACTTTGTCGTACAGCCACAAAATTTGGTATACACATACGTCTTGTCGGGACAAACAAAAAATATTATTATGACCCCGCCTTCAAAACAGCAGGAAAGCAGCTATCTGGGATTGAATTTTCAAAATTGCTGAGTCAGCGTTTCCAGGGCGTCGTACAAAATGTTCGTTTGATCGCGCGCTTCTCTAAATGAGCTGAAATTTGGTGGACACCATCTACACAAGTAGACAATTAAAAGTTATCCAATTCACAAATCTTCAGATCACGGTTTTCCGCGTGGCACGCCGCAAAGTTGATGTCAAATTTTGCCATTTTTTGAGGGTGACAAATGGCTGCCATTCGTACATACACATCGAATCTCAACCAAATCTTAACACTGATTGACCCTTCCATCTGGGACACATTGACATGACATTTTCAGATTCGGCGTTACAGCGCCCCCTACAGAATCAAATGAAATCTGTATGGGGAGTCATATTATTAGTTTGTCAGAAATGAATGAAATTTGGCTGATAATTCCTTCATGTCGTCCCGATCAAAAAAGCAAATGGTAACCATGTTGTAATTTTAACGCTGTTGCCGTGGCGATGGCTGAAGTTCCCCATGTTATCCTAATGGGACAAAGTGAAAAATCTCCCATCAAATCAATTTACTTGTTGCCATGGAAATGTGCCAAATTTGACAAACATCAATGAAAGAATAAAACGGGGCGGGTCAGGCAAGCGGCGGGCGAGGGCCTTTTGACGCCGCTCGCGGCTTTAATATTCTTTCTTTCTTTCTTTCTTTCTTTCTTCTTCTTCTTCTTCTTCTTCTTCTTCTTCTGCTCTTTCAACTGGAATTTGACCCCCTGAACATGCTCGAAAACTCACCAAATTTTGCACAAAATTCAGTTTCGGTGAAAATTTTTTTTAATGTGAATTTCATATTGGGATTTAAAAATTGGCCCTACAGCGCCACCTGCAAAACCCAAAATGCATTGCGTCGATGGAGGGGGTCCGCAAAAAACTTTGTCGTACAGCCACAAAATTTGGTATACACATGCGTATTGTCGGGACAAACAAAAAATATTATATGACCCCGACCTCAAAACAGCAGGAAAGCAGCGAGCTGGGATTGAATTTTCAAAATTGCTGAGTCAGCGTTTTCCAGGACGTCGTACAAAATGGTTCGTTTTGATCGTGCGCTTCTCCAAATGAGCTGAAATTTGGTGGACACCATCTACACGAGTAGACAATTAAAAGTTATCCAATTCACAAATCTTCAGATCACGGTTTCCGCGTGGCAACGCCGCAAAGTTGATGTCAAATTTGCCATTTTTTCAGTGTGATAAATGGCTGCCATTTCTACATAATGACTCCAATCCAAACCACATTTTAAACACTGATTAATCCTTCCTTCCTGGACACATAGACAGTGAAATTTTGAAAATCGGCGTTACAGCGCCCCCTACAGAATCAAAATAAAATCTGTATGGGGAGTAAAAATTATTAGTTTATCAGAAATGAATGGAATTTGGGTGATAATTCCGTCATGTCGTCCCGATCAAAAAGCAAATGGTAACCATATTGTATTATCAACGGTGTTGCCGTGGCAATGGCTAAAGTTCCCCATGTTATTCTAATGGGCCCAAGTGAAAAATCTCCCATCAAATCAAATTTACTTGTTGCCATGGAAATGTGCCAAATTTGACAAACATCAATGAAAGAATAAAGCGGGGCGGGTCAGGTAAGCGGCGGGCGAGGGCCTTTTGACGCCGCTCGCGGCTTTAATTCTTTCTTTCTTTCTTTCTTTCTTTCTTCTTCTTCTTCTTCTGCTCTTTCAACTGGAATTTGACCCCCTGAACATGCTCGAAAACTCACCAAATTTTGCACAAAATTCAGCTCCGGTGAAAAATTTTTTTTAATATGTGTTTCAATTTTGAGATTTAAAAATTGGCTCTACAGCGCCACCTGCAAAACCCAAAATGCATTGTGTCGATGGGAGGGGGTCCGCAATAAACTTTGTCGTACAGCCAAAAAATTCGGTATACAGATGCGCCCTGTTGGGACAAACAAAAAATGTTATTATGACCCCGACCTCAGAACAGCCGGAAAGCAGCGAGCTGGGATTGAATTTTCAAAATTGCTGAGTCAGCGTTTTCCAGGACGTCGTACAAAATGTTCGTTTTGATCGTGCACTTCTCCAAATGAGCTGAAATTTGGTGGACACCATCAACACAAGTAGACAATTAAAAGTTATCCAATTCACAAATCTTCAGATCACGGTTTCCGCGTGGCAACGCCGCAAAGTTGATGTCAAATTTCGCCATTTTTTCAGTGTGATAAATGGTTGCCATTTCTACATAATGATTCCAATCCAAACCAAATTCTAAACACTGATTAATCCTTCCTTCCTGGACACATTGACAGTGAAATTTTGAGAATCGGTGTTACAGCGCCCCCTACAGAATCAAAACAAAATCTGTATGGGGAGTAAATTATTAGTTTATCAGAAATGAATGGAATTTGGGTGATAATTCCATCATGTCGTCCCGATCAAAAAAGCAAATGGTAACCAATTGTAATATCAACGCTGTTGCCGTGGCGATGGCTGAAGTTCCCCATGTTATTCTAATGGGCCCTAGTGAAAAATCTCCCATCAAATTAATGTACTTGTTGCCATGGAAATGTGCCCAAAATTTGACAAACATAAATGAAAGAATAAAACGTGGGGGTCAGTAAGCAGCGGGCGAGGGCCTTTGACGCCGCTCGCGGCTTTAATTTCTCTTGTTTTTTCTTTCTTCAATTCAGCGACCATCACCACCCTTACAGAGGTTAAAGGTCTCGTACCTCACACCTCTGATGGAGGGCAGTGTGACACCACGGGGGGGTTGTGAGGAGTGGTGGGGGGGGGCTAACTAGATGGAGATGACAGAGGACACTAACCAGGGTCTGGGCGGTGGGGGGACCAGCCGGTGTGTTCTGGTAGATTCTCCACTGCAGTGAGTCTGAGCAGAGGCTGCAGTGATCCTATAGTGATCATGTGATGTGACCCAGACGGTCCAGGGTCCTGCACCAGGACCGGGGGGGGGGCTCCAGCCGGCACCGATCCACGCCACAGGAGCCCCCGTCATGCCACGCCCCGCAACCCAGGGGAGACCGAGAAAGGCCGCCATCCCGGAGACCCGGAGGCAAGCGGGCCCCCGCCCCCAACCCCCAGGGCCCCCCCGGGGAGGCAAGGAAACAGGGCCAGCCCCCTGCGCATCCCCCACAACCCCAGCCCCCCCAACCCCACCGCCCACCACCACCCACCTCCCCGTCCCACCCCCGCCCCCGGAGCGCCAGAGGCCAACCAGAACCCACGGGGGCAGCCGGGGGCACAGGCAACACCCAGTGAGCAGCAGCAGCACCAGCCCGGGGAAGCCCCCCCAATCTGGTCATGTCTCGAGGCCCCAGCGCCCCCAGGAGGGCCAGGAGGCCCCGCCACCAGGACCCAGGGATGTATTTTAGCTCCATGAACACAATCAGGATTTATTTCAACTGACTAAATGAAAACAGTTTAATCTCTGCTGAATGAATCTCTGACCTCCAGCTGAAAAGAAACGTCAAACTGTGCTGAAACACCAGAATCTGAACTGGATTCTCTAAAACCTCCCTGGAGGTTCTGGAGGCTCTGTTGGAAACAGGCAGAGACCCGGTCTGTGTCGGGTCTGGTCAGTCAGGGTCCTCCCTCCTCCTCCTCCTCCCTCCTCCTCCTCCCTCCTCCTCCTCCCTCCTCCTCTTCCCTCCTCCTCCTCCCTCCTCCTCTTCCCTCCTCCTCCTCCCTCCTCCTCCTCCTCCCTCCTCCTCCTCCCTCCTCCTCCTCCCTCCTCCTCTTCCTCCTCCTCCTCCTTCCTCCTCCTCCTCCCTCCTCCCTCCTCCTCCTCCTCCTCCCTCCTTCCTTCCTGCTCACATTACATGATGCCGCGTCTTTGTCTGAAGCTGTGAAATAATAAGTCCACACAGCGCCTCTTCATCCTAACCTGACACGCCAGATTATCTCTATCTGTCACCATTGCTTTTCCTCTGTCTCTCTCTCTGTCTGTCTCTCTCTGTCTCTCTCTCGCTCTCTCTCTCTCTGTCTCTCTCTCTCTCCCTCTCTCTCTCTCTCCCTCTGTCTCTCTCTCTCTATCTGTCTCTCTCTCTCTCCCTCCCTCTCTCTCTCTCTGTCTCTGTCTCTCTCTCTCTCTGTCTCTCTGTCTCTCTGTCTCTCTCTCTCTCTGTCTCTCTCTGACCCAGTGAAGAGCAGAGTGAGGAGGGAGGAGTGCACAGCGCCTTATCGAGCTCCTGAGTGAGCTGAGGTCTGACAGAGAGGCTGCGCTGACTCTGCCAGAGCAGAATATATAAATACTGTATATATATTGATCTCAAGGTGCTGGTATCGATCGGTACCAATACTAACTGTGGTATCCATACTATCGATGTTTGGATCGATCCGCCCACCACTAATACAGAGTTCAATAATCATTTTCGGATGACCAGAACTCCCTTCATGTCCGTCTGCGAGCCTTTTTTAACACTCTCACGGTGACACACTCGTCTCCGGCGCCCCGTATCGTGACGTGTTGGAGGGATAAATGCGACCTGGACGTTCAGACTGAAGCCGCATGGCAAAAGATCAGATACGCATCGGATTCAGGACCACATGTCCAAGTGGCCTGGGTCGATCTGTGTTGTTCAGACTGTCATGAAAAGATCAGATCCAGCTTGCATGGGGCCAAAAAAAGCGGATTTGGGTGACTTCAGCCTGCAGTCTGAACGCAGCCGATGACTCTAAAGTTCTAACAGAAGGTGTGGAAGCAGACAGAGATCCAGAAATCAGGTTTCTGAGGGTGAAAATCAACAAGAAGATCTGCTGGAAACCTCCCATCAAACATGCTGAATCCTCAACATCCACCAGTCTTCAGTCCTCAGCAGAGCAGAATCCTTCCTGAACAGCAAAGCTCTCCAGATGAGATCTGGTTCCCTGATACTGTCGTACTGGAACCACTGCCTGGAGGTCTGGAGCAGCAGCTCCACATCCTCACTGCAGAACAGAGCCGTCAGGAGGATCCACGAAGCAGCTTTCAGGACCACACTAATGTCTTCCTTCTAGCTGGTGGAGCACTGAAACTCCCCGATGGAGGAGAATTCCCAGCAGAGAGAGAAGCAGCAGTGAGCAGCAGAGTCCTACCTGAGCTCCACAGCAGCAGCAGCAGCAGCAGCTTCAGCTCCATGTCCAGCCAGACCACGTCTCTCTGAGTCTCTCTGAGTCTCTCTGAGTCTCTCTGAGTCTCTCTGAGTCTCTCTCAGTCTCTCTGAGTCTCTCTCAGTCTCTCTGAGTCTCTCTCAGTCTCTCCACCTCTGTCTCTGGATATGTCTCCAGGTTGAGAAACTTTTGTCAGCATGTTGAGCAAGAAGAGATTTCCTGAGAAACAGACTTGTATGATCAGATCTGATAGGAGGCTGCTGTCACGTCAGGAGGTGGTTGTGTTTCCATGACAGAATCAGAGATCTCCTCTCAGATTAAAGCAGTCTGACTTATCTCTGTGTGTCTTCTGCAGGCTGAAAACTCACTTTCAAACACCTCAATAATAAGTTTGTTTCTTCACTCTTCATGTTCTCAAACAGGATTTCAATCAGTAAATTCCAGTCAGGCTGGATCAATCAGTAGAACCTTTCTCCAGCTGGAAGATCCAGAAGCTCCCAGCTTCATGCAGAAACACTGCAGGATGGATTTAGTCCTGATCTCTGATGATCAGCGTCAGTAAAGGCCGACTGATGGATGAGAGAGAACCACATGGTGTCTGATGGTCCAGTGTTCCGAAAATACATTCAATATACATGACAGTGAAATATATTCACTATAAATGACAGTGAAATATATTCAGTGACTTTAAGTGCCTCAGAAAAGGTGCTGGGACTCCCTTTTGGAGACGTCAGTCTTTAAAAAAATAAATAATTCCATTTCTCAGTGCAGGCATGGCTCATCCTGAAACAAACTTGCCTCTTGATTCAGTGACGGATCGTTTTAAATCACGGCTACAAACACTTGTTGAACTTTACAGAACAGGTCAAGGAGCAGGAAGAGATGTCTGAAGGGTTAAAGTTCAGCTGAGCAGATCCTGACTCCCCAGATGAGACCCAGACCGTTTGTGTGGGACGATGTGGGACACCAACGCATTCTTGATGTTTCGAGTCCAGAATAACATTAAATAAAAACCCGTCCGTGCTGCCCCTCATCTTACAGCACTCCAGAGCCTTGCTGTGGGGCGAGTGCTGCCAGTGGCAGCTGGTGGTGAATGTATTTGGTGAGGCGCCTCATCGTTCCTCAGTTTCAGCCAATCCTGTGAGAGTTAACTGAAATACAGAACGTTCATTCCCCACATAGTGATGGAGACTCTGGCAGGAGCCTCAAGCTGCAGCAGCAAACCGCTGGTTGGTTCAGTTTGATTTATAGTCATCAGCAGTCGGTGGAATCACTGCTGGAAACTGCCACACACTGTTTGGCAGATTATTGATAGAAAATGAAGCAAATACATTGTTAGTTTATAATTTAGATGTTTTTCTATTTCCTGGTGGGGGGGGGGGGGGGGGCTTTGCCCCCGGCCCCCTCTCTTCTGCAGCCTCCACTGCTGCACTGGTTCTCCTCTCAGGTTCCGTCCGTCCCACGTCCCAGTTGATGGACAAGACCACAGTGCGGCCCGAACCGCCGCCTGATCCCAGGACTCTGTGTGATCAGATTATAAAACATGCATCTGACGCTTCGTGAGCCTCGGTCATAATGCGGGACGTCATCTGGACTGGAGAGACGTGTGAAAAGAAATGGAAAAGGAGACAGTCCCGCACAAAGCCCAGCATCTGGTCCCCCTGATGAAACCCTGCTGAGCGAACCGGGACCATCCTGGACCTGCGAGAAGTGCCAGGACGCTCAGTTCATGTTTTCAGGAGCCTCAGAACGCCATACAGTCGTGTACCGGCTCGCTGAAACCACTGAATATGTTCTCTATATATGTCAGTGAAATATATTCTCTTCATGTCACTGAATATATTCACTATATTGTCAGTGAAATATATTCACTATATATGTCAGTGAATATGTTGACAAGTCAGTGAATACAGTCTCTATATATGTCAGTGAAATATATTCTCTATATGTGTCATTGAAACATATTCTTTATATGTCACTGAATATATATTCACTATGTATGACAGTGAAATATACTCACTATATTAGTCAGTGAAATATATTCTGTATGTTGTCAGTGAATATATTGATTATAAAAATCAGTGAAATACACTATGTCGGTGAAATATATTCATTATATATGTCAGTGAAGTATGTTCACTATATATGTCATTGAAATATATTAACTATACTTGTCAGTGAAGTATGTTCACTGATATGTCATTGAAATATATTCACTATATTTGTCAGTGATGTATGTTCACTGATATGTCATTGAAATATATTCACTATATGTCAGTGATGTATGTTCACTGATATGTCATTGAAATATATTCACTATATGTCAGTGAAATATATTGACTGTGTCAGTGAATATATTCTTTATATATGTCAGTGAAATATATTCTCTATATATGTCAATGAATATATTCTTTATATATGTCAGTGAAATATATTTGCTATATATGTCAGTGAATATATTCTCTATATGTCAGTGAATATATTGACTATAAGTCAGTGAAATATATTGACTATATTTGTCAGTGAAATATATTGACTATATTTGTCAATGAAATATATTTGCTATATATGTCAGTGAATATATTCTCTTTATAAGTTAGTGAAATATATTGACTATAAGCCAGTGAAATATTGAGGTGTGGGGGCGGGGCTCTGATTGGAGGAAAGGGGTCCAGCAGTGACTCAGTGACCTTCAGCTCCCACGTCTCCCTGTTTCCCCGTCTCCAGCACACCGACCGCTGAGGAGGAGTTGAACAGCAGCTCCAGCAGCGCCTCGGGGAGTCGGAGCCGTCAGCCAATCAGGGAGAGAATACCAGGCTGCTGCCGAGGGAGAGGACAGACTGGCTCCTCCAGAGCTCCACACACCGCAGGAGGTCTGGAGACAAAGACTGAACTCTTCATGAGGGAGCAGCCCTCCTGCTGACAGCTGCTTAGAGCATCCATCCATCATCCATCATCCATCCATCTGTCCGTCCATCCATCCATCATCCATCCATCCGTCCATCTTTCTTTGCAGAGCACCTTCTGTGTTCACAAAAAACAAGGCAAAGTGCTGAACAGTAAAATAATTTACTAAAACAAAACCACACCTTCAATTAGGGTCTCACACAAACACACTCAGTTGTATACACACACACACACACACACACACACACACACACACACACACACACAAACACACACACACACACACACACACACACACACACACACACACACACACACAAACACACACACACACACACACACACTGTGTGTGTTTCATGGGAAACTCCAGCAGTGGGGCCACTCACACCGGGAGAGGTCAAAGGTCAGGACTGCTGGGGCTCCGACCCCCGACCCCGAATCCTCAAACACAGTCTCTGATCACTCTGATCACTCCTCACTCCACAGGATCAGTCACTCCGATCACTCGGGGTGGGCGGATCGATCCTAATACCGATAGTATGGATACCAAAGGCAGTATTGGTACCGATCGATACCAGCACTTTGAGATCAATACTGTTTTTCTGCTCTGGCAGAGTCAGCGCAGAGTCTCTGTCGGACCGTTAGCTCTCTTCAGTGATCAGGAGAGAGAGAGAGAGACAGAGAGAGAGAGAGAGAAGGGGAGGAGGGGGGAGGAGGAAGAGGAGGAGGAGGAGGAGGAGGAGGAGGAGGGAGGAGGAGGGAGGAGGAGGAGGAGGAGGGAGGAGGAGGAGGAAGACGAGGGAGGAGGAGGAGGAGGAGGAGGAGGAGGAGGGAGGACCCTGACTGACCAGACCCGACACAGACCGGGTCTCTGCCTGTTTTCAACAGAACCTCCAGAACCTCCAGGGAGGTTTTAGAGAATCCAGTTCAGATTCTGGTGTTTCAGCACAGTTTGACGTTTCTTTTCACCTGGAGGTCAGAGATTCATTCAGCAGAGATTAAACTGTTTTCATGTATTTAGTCAGTTGAAATAAATCCTGATTGTGTTCATGGAGCTAAAATATATAACATATATGAAAGGAGGTGGAGAATGCCAGCAGCTATATTTCCAGTACATTAACACTGATGACTGGAGCTGTTTGATGTGGTTCAGCATGAGACTCTGAACCAGACGCTGTGTGGTCGTCCTGACGCAGCTTGTGTGTTTTTAAACTTTTGTTTATCGTGTTGTTGCTGTGCTTTTTCAGGTATTTTTTAATGTATTTATTTAGTGTAGTATAACTGCTCACGATATCCAGGGGCAAAAGGGACCTCAGGGCATAAACGCACTGACAAACGTACTTTCCACCTTATTTGCACCAATGACTTTTTTCCATAAATACCTCTGGGTAATGGTACTTTTTGTTGTACTGCGGATACTGATACATTCCTTTTTTATTATATTTTCAGTATTGACATTTTCTGTGTGAAAAAGGCAAAAGGAATTATTTTATTGAGATGTTGACATTGTTGCAGTAATCTTGTGTTTTTTGATAAAAATAGTTCTTCTGTCTGGTTAACATCTTGGTCCGTGTTTCATTCTCCAGGTGAGGTCGTTCCAAACAGCTCCTCTCTCTCTCAGCTGGCTCAGGCTCACTGTGCAGCTCTCCTGCTGCTGATCAGACACACCGGCTCATTGATGGCAAATTTAAGATGAGGAAGAGGAGCAGGGACTGCTGGGAGCGACTTCAGAGCGTCAGACAGCGAAACTGCTTCCTGTGATGGATGGAAAATAAACATAAAAATGCAAAAAAAAATTTAAAAACCTAGTGAAAAGTATCGGTATCGGTATCGGCCCAGTATTTACTTGGTATCAGATCGATACCAAAATTTGGAGTATCGCCCACCCCTACTGATCACTCCTCACTCCACAGGATCAATCACTCTGATCACTCCTGACTCCACAGCACCATCAGCCACCATGTGGTTCTCTCTCATCCATCAGTCGGCCTTTACTGACGCTGATCATCAGAGATCAGGACTAAATCCATCCTGCAGTGTTTCTGCATGAAGCTGGGAGCTTCTGGATCTTCCAGCTGGAGAAAGGTTCTACTGATTGATCCAGCCTGACTGGAATTTACTGACTGAAATCCTGTTTGAGGACATAAAGAGTGAAGAAGCAAACTTATTATTGAGGTGTTTGAAAGTGAGTTTTCAGCCTGCAGAAGACAGACAGAGATAAGTCAGACTGCTTTAATCTGAGAGGAGATCTCTGATTCTGTCATGGAAACACAACCACCTCCTGACGTGACAGCAGCCTCCTATCAGATCTGATCATACAAGTCCGTTTCTCAGGAAATCACTTCTTGCTCAACATGGTGACAAAAGTTTCTCAACCTGGACGAATAAAGAGTTAAAACTCCAACAAACATAAAACTCTAACAAACTGAAGCAAAGGACAACAAGTCCGTCTATTTCAGGGGGAGGCACATGGAGGACGGCCCAACACGTCACTGCCAGAGTCGTGTTACAGTTCATTTTCTGTCCATCAGGAGAAACAACGATCCAAAGTCTCCAAAAACAAAAGCAGGAGTCCAGCGTGGACTCAGGATCCAGATCCAGAAACCAGAAGCTGCTTCAGCAGCAGGGAGACAGGAAGAAGATCTTCCAGACCGCCTGGCAGGAGCCCAGACCACCAGGAGACCCCCATGAGCCTAGACCACCAGGTGACCCCCATGAGCCCAGACCACCAGGAGACCCCCATGAGCCCAGACCACCAGGTGACCCCCATGAGTCCAGACCACCAGGAGACCCCCATGAGCCTAGACCACCAGGTGACCCCCATGAGCCCAGACCACCAGGAGACCCCCATGAGCCTCGACCACCAGGTGACCCCCATGAGCCCAGACCACCAGGTGACCCCCATGAGCCCAGACCACCAGGAGACCCCCATGAGCCTAGACCACCAGGTGACCCCCATGAGCCTAGACCACCAGGAGACCCCCATGAGCCCAGACCACCAGGAGACCCCCATGAGCCTAGACCACCAGGAGACCCCCATAAGCCCAGACCACCAGGAGACCCCCATGAGCCCAGACCACCAGGAGACCCCCATGAGCCCAGACCACCAGGAGACCCCCATGAGTCCAGACCACCAGGTGACCCCCATGAGCCCAGACCACCAGGAGACCCCCATGAGCCTAGACCACCAGGTGACCCCCATGAGCCCAGACCACCAGGTGACCCCCATGAGCCCAGACCACCAGGAGACCCCCATGAGCCTAGACCACCAGGTGACCCCCATGAGCCTAGACCACCAGGTGACCCCCATGAGTCCAGACCACCAGGAGACCCCCATGAGCCCAGACCACCAGGTGACCCCGGTGACCAATGAGACGCAGGTGAAGCACATCAGAGTGGAGAACAGCGATCAGACATGAGGAGCAGCAGAGCTGAATGAGAGACGACAGGCCTGTTTACCTCCCTACTCTACTCTACCCAGCTCTACTCTGCTCTACTCTACATCCATGGATTTATCATGGTAAAGTTGATCGGCCAATAGACGAGGAGCTGACCCCAAGACACGCCTTGAAACCCCGCCCCCTCATTTACATATTGGCGCATAAATAAATAAATGTGGAGAAAAAAAATGGAGCAAGAAAATGCAAGATAGGAAAAAAAAAGACCTCTGAATTTAACTGGACACTGTAGAAAACATCAGCATGACCCTGAGGCCAGAATGACGGGATTATTTAGATCATTGATGAAGGAATTTGCTGCAATTATTGCTTAAAATTCATATTATTTTGAATATTTTTAGGGTGTTTTGGATTTTAAATCATTTCAATTCCTTTGGGTTTTGGTTTGAGAGTCAGACAAACTTACAGAGGTGATGTATTTGTTCACTGAACTGAGAAAAGAAAACAGATGAAGTGAATCCACTAATATGGAGGAACTGGAAAAATACAGCGAATGGAGCATTGATTGATGAATTCCAAGCATTTAGATTCAACTGCTGAAGAAACAGCTGAAACATAAGTAGACCTTGATCCCTAACAAGATAAAATAAAGCAGTGAAAACCTCCAAAGAGCAGCAGCACGACCAGAGGAAGACGGCTGGACCAGGACCAGAGCAGCACTCAGATCAGCTTCTCCGTCTCCACATTCGGCCCAAACAGAGAAACCAGCAGCTCTCATTAGGACATATGGACGAGGACAAGGACAGACGCTTCTACTGAGATTTAATGTGTTTCAGGTTCCACTCATTTTGGAGCTAAGTAGAAAAACAGAGGAACGTCCACGTCTCCGGGGAACGATGTCAGATTTACAGATGTGATTAGAAATGCTTCCTGGCTGGCTGTCGCAGCTCATACGACCAGAGCAGACTGCAGAAACAGGGACTGTCCAGACTGCCTGACTGAAAAACCATCCTACAAGATCTGCAACAAAACTCCCCAAATTCAGAGCAACGGTTTCAGTTAAATAAAGTTAGTTCTTTATTTTCATGACTTCAATGCAACACTGCAGCAGAAGGAGCCAATGAGAGCACAGAGGGCAGCAGACTCCACATCTGGACTTGACAGAGAAGAACAGATCCATGGAGAAAATGAAGCACAATGTGACGACGATGAGATGGAATCAACCAGAGCTCAGTTTAAAATAACACCAGAAGACCAGGCTGAAGAGATCAGTGACGACATGGCTTCATCTTTGAGACAAGCAGATGCTGCTGGCAGGATCCAGCAGGTGGCCTCTCTGTCCGCTCGTCCCTGAGGTTCACCGAGCACTGGAGGAGGAAGACACAGTAAATCTTCCAGCTCCAGAGAGCAGAGCGCTGGCTGAAGCCCTCCAACACCGATTAAGGGAGAAGCTCTGCGCACTCCAGTCAACGAGCATCACGGCCCTGGCCACACTCCTGGATCCCAGATTCAAACAGATCGGGTTCTTTAGCCCCAATAAAGCAGCAGAGGCTGAGAAGAGGCTCACAAGTGAGTGTGCTGGTGTCATGTGAAGCAATGCCATGTTGTCATCATCAACATCGCCACCCTCCTCCTCCTCCTCCTCCTCCTCCTCCTCCTCCTCCTCCTCCTCATCCTCCTCCTCATCACAGCCACACACATCAGAAGCTTCCTCGTCTGCCACAACATGTGAGGGATATACTGTAGTTATGTTATTGAATGTAGTCACAAATGACATCCTGCTTTTCTGTCTTTCTCAGGTAGAGACTCTGGCAGCGATTCAACAACACAGTTCAGCAGACAAAAACCCTGAATGTCACTGCTGAAGCTCAGATGGACCTTGGCGAACCAAACAGAAACATTCTGCAGAGCCCTCTGGATCACTGGAACAGACAACAGAAGACCGATCCCAGTTTGTTCACACTTGCTACAGAAACCCTCTGGACCCCGGCCTCATCTGTTCCTTGTGAAAGGGTCTTTTCAAAAGCTGCAGAAATACTGTCCAAAAAAAGAAACCGCCTGAGTCCCAGCACAGTAGAGAAATTGATTTTTTTGAATAAAAATGAATAAAATGTCCCTACTTTGTTTTTCATGTTGCCACGAGTAACACAAGCACATAAAGTTTTATTTATCAAGCCCGTTTTATAATTAACAAAATACTGAAGCACTTTACTGAAAACCAGAACCTGACCCCGATCAAGCAGTCAGCTCCACATGTCAAATCTCTCCTCAGCTTGTTTCCACTTCATTACAGTATTTTACTTGTTTATTGGCAGGATCATTGAAACACAAGATGCCGAGATTTGTCGATCAAGGAGGGGGTGGCTGAGACGAGGAGGACGTGCCATCTGGTGGCCAAAGTATGTCATTGCAACTGAATGTGTGCAGTAAAACACACATTTTTTTCTTTTTGAAAAATTAATTGGGGGGATGTACGGAGAGAGGGTGTGGACCGTATGCTGCCCGCGGGCCGCCAGTTGCCCATCCCTGGTTTAGATTCTGTGTGTGTGTGTCTTTCATGCAATGTAGCAACTGTATAAAGTTGACTTGAGCACCACGGACAGCGACATGACTACTGTATGTCATTGTTTGTGTGTGTGTGTGTGTGTGTGTGTGTGTGTGTGTCTGTTTCACGCAATGTGTCAAAAAGACCTCGTCGTTTTATTAAAGACTTTTCATGAGCATTTCAGCACAGTCGGCAGCACTATGACTAATCTATGTATTTGTGTTAGAGAGTGAAGAGAGTGTCTGGACCGTCTCCTGTCTCCACTCCTCCTCCTCTTCCACCTGCTGCTCTGGAGGAAAGAAAAGAAACGATCACAACATTTTGACCATCAGGATGTTTTTGTCTTCACTGATGATTTGTTTGTTGCTTTATTTCCACTTCGACTGATCAAGATGTCAAAGTGGTGGTACAGATTACTGTTGTTTCTCATCAAATAGTTTGTTTACCATTTACATATTTTTCTGACATTCAAACAAAAGTTGGATTTGAAAGGCGAAGAATAACTTTGCCACTGAAAACATTGATCTCAGTGAATAAATCCATCTGGAAATGTGGACTGAAACGTTTCAGTTCAAAATTCCTTCAAAAGAGAAGAAAGAAATCTGGATCAGGGTCAATAAGTGCAGTGACACAACTCTGCCACAAGATGGAGACAGAGTACACTGTCTTTCAGTCAGAGAGGCTTAAAAACAGGATTAAAACACTTTTTTTTCCAAAGTTTAACTCCATCTACAGACACACAAAACGCTCTGGAACAAAGATCTATGTGAAGAATGATGAGGTTGAGGTCAGAATCCTGTGAAATTTAAGATTTTTTTCATTGTTGGTTTTGGATGCTCACATTATTTGACTTTGCACACAGAAACCAGATGATTTCACAAAGTCCTGCTTGAAGTGTGGAACCTCCCAGCTGGTAGAAAACCAGAGTGAGCGTTCCGGACTGGCTGGGTGAGCCGGGTCTGGTGCTGTGCCGGACTGCAGCTTCTCCTGGAGGCTTCCCTCTCAGGGGCCAAGAAACGTCTCTCAACCTGATTCCAAGTTCCTTCTTTGGTCTCACTCACAGAAATAACTCCACTCCACCAGAGATTTGAAATGTTCACCAGATTTTTATTCACTCAAAGGATTACAGGTTATAATTCAAAATTGATAAAAAAAAAGTAAAATTCCAAAAAATGAAGAAATCAAAGAGAACTGATTTTGCGTTGGTTCTGTTACGTCTCAAATTTCAGGCATGTATTATTTTAATGTGGTCACTTTAGGTGAGCAGTTTTTAGATTCTGCTGCTCATATTAATCTGTTTTTAGTCTAAATTTGGTATCTGGGTAACATCAACCTCGGAGGTCACCTCTCTCCAGATCTCAGGTCAGGGTTCCATCTTTTCTCTGATAATTCAGAAAAGGAAAACTGACAGCGTATCATCCAAACAGCTCTGAGTGAGAGTGAGAGCGCCACCCACTGGGAAACAGGGTCTACTTATACGCTCCAGTGACATGGACCTGTCCTCTGATGCTGCTTCGTTACCAAGGAAACCAGCTGCAGCCTCAGTTCTAAAAAAAAAAAAAAAAAAAAAAAAATATCATAATAATAATAAGGAAGAGAGGAGAAAAACAAAACATGCAGGCAGTGAGATCCACATGAGTTCTTCAGGCCCAGATGGAACCACTCAGGACCAAATACAAACCGGTCCGGTTCCATACGGTTCCACACCTGCTGCAAACCACATCCTGCCTCACCTCGGTGCAGAACAAGCTAATCAGTTGGATTACAATCACAAAAATATTTGGTCAGTTAAACACAGTCAGCCTGAGGGAGCAGATGATAATATATGATGAAATGAGCATCCATGATACGACTGAAATCGTATCAATGAAAAAGGAGTAAAAAGGAGATTAAAAAAGGAGATCCACCGTGGTCCAGTATACGACTAAACAAGGCTCTTTTTCCACCAGGGTCCACAAAAGGAAAAGGAACCTTGTTCCACTGTCTGTGGGAACCTGATGAGATTCATCATTGCTGTAAGAAGCTCATATAAACCATCTGGTCTCCACAGCAGGAAGGTTCAGAGGACCGACTTCATCCCTCCACTGCACTCCGCTCAGAGTCCGCCCGGTCTGCCGGTCTGCCCCCTGCTGGCCTGCAGAGACATGACGACACACAGGAGTGAGGAGAGTCTGGCTCCACCCAGAGCTCCAGAGCATCAGCAGAGAGGTGAACAGTACCTTATAGTACAGCCACAGCGCCCCCTGCAGCAGCAGCAGAGACAGCGGCACCACCACCCATCTGACCACCACAGCTGTTGGATCTGAACACACAGAGAACAATCAGCGTCTGTCTGAGGACTGCTGGGAGTGAGACCATCAGAGTCCTCCATCTGGGCTCCCTCTTGGTCTGGATCAGGTCTGGGTGGCGCTACAGAGACCAAACCCCTCCAGACATGTCTGTCCCTTCCATCTTCCTCCAGCTCTTCTGGCTGGACTCCAAGTCTCTCCCAGACCAACCCAGAGAGTCCTGGACCCCCCCGGGGCCTCCTCCCAGTGGGACCTGCCTGCTGGACCTCTAAAGGGGGGAAAACCCACACATGTTCTCTGGAAGGGTGGAGTAAAGGAGGAGTCAGCTTCTTCTTACCGGACACAGACAGAGACAGCAGGCGGCTCTCTGACCAGAAGTCGTGTCCAAAAACATGGAGGTGATAAACACAGCTGTAGTTTCCCCGGTGGGCGGGCTCTGCGGCAGGAAACAGGAAGTGTGCAGAGTGATTGACAGCCGGCTGGGTGGACTTGTAGGAGGTGTTGGAGGAGGTGAAGGTGAGCTGGAAGGAGCCTCCTGGGTACTGTGGCTGGATGGAGCAGCTGATGGTGAAAGTGGAGCCCCAGACCACCTGGAGCCCCTGCTGCTGGGCCTCAGAGACCCCGAGGATGGAGGAGGAGGAGGACACGGAGAGGACTGGATGGAGCAGCAGGTCTGGAACACACACACACACACACACACACACACACACAGATCATTCACTGACCTTTAACTCTGACTGTGATGAGTGAGGAACACACCACTGATGAACTTACCTGAGCAGGAGAGATTAATGCTCAAGGGAAATTCAGAGAAAACTGAACACTTCATGAGATCAGATCCAGACTGAAAGCAGTCGTCCGTGATCCCCACTGTCAGTGTGGAGTTGACTGAACGTGTCTCATCTGCAGACACAGCAGAGCCGCAGTGAAGATGTGAACAAAAAACAGCTGCTTTCTCCAAAGACCACCATTGGATAAATGTTGGTCTCCAAACTCCAGACCTCCTGATCTGCAGAGAACCTGCACAGCGACTGTTTTCTCCGACCAGCCTGATTTCAGGAAACCCTGAACGAACAGAAGAGAGAGAGGATGGAGTGAGAGTGAAGAGAAGAGCAGTGGAAGCTGCAGCTCCTCTTCTACCTGAGCAGGTGAGTCCAGCAGCTTTACCAGGTGAGCAGCTGCTTCTAGCTGAGCCTGAGCTTCTACAGTCCAGCAGAGCAGACTCATGGCCTCCACACTGGAACTCTGGGCTCCACCTGGGAGTCTGCACGTCTCCATAGAGCGCCCCCTGCAGGACTGAAGGAGCCCCGCAGCCCAGCTCCCGACACACCACCTGTGCATCCTGCAGGTCCAGGTCTGCTTCACACACTGAGGACCAGGTCTGGTCAGACGGGTTAGTCTTCACCTGCAGTCTGCCTGAACAGCGACTGGATCCATTCAGCAGGCGCACCGAGTCTGAACACAGGGCAGGAGGTCACTGCAGCTACAGCCTCACACACACACACACACACACACACACACACACACACACACTGCAGCTACAGCCTCACACGCACTCCAGCTACAGCCTCAAAAAAACACTGTTCCTACAACCAGAAACACTGTCGCTACACTCTCACAGGACAGAATACAGGATCAGAACATGTTTTCACAACAGTTTTTTCCTGACAGTGAAACTGAAGAAAACTGAGAAGGAAACATTGTTTTCTGTGCATGTGTATAAGTGTGCATGTGCACGCGCGCGCGTGCACACACACACACACACACACACACACACACACACACACACACACACACACACACACACACACAGGTCATTAACAGAACTGTAACTCTGACTGTGGTGAGTGAGGAACACACCACTGATGAATTTACCTGAGCAGGTGAGAGTAATGCCGGCGTTATGTTCTTTGAAATGTGAACACTTCATGAAATGAGATCCAGACTGAAAGCAGTTGTCACTGATTATCACTGTAAGTGTGGAGTTTACTGAATGTGTCGTATCTGCAGACACGGCAGAGCCGCAGTGAAGATGTGAACAAAAAACAGCTGCTTTCTCCAAAGTCCACGGGAAGATTAATGCTGGTCTCCAAACTCTGGACCTCCTGATCTGCAGAGAACCTGCACAGCGAGTGTTTTCTCCCACCAGCCTGGTTTCAGGAAACTCTGAACAAAGAGAAGAGAGAGAGGATGGAGTGAGAGTGAAGAGAAGAGCAGTGGAGGCTGCAGCTCCTCTTCTACCTGAGCAGGTGAGTCCAGCAGCTTTACCAGGTGAGCAGCTGCTTCTAGCTGAGCCTGAGCTTCTACAGTCCAGCAGAGCAGACTCATGGCCTCCACACTGGAACTCTGGGCTCCACCTGGGAGTCTGCACGTCTCCATAGAGCGCCCCCTGCAGGACTGAAGGAGCCCCGCAGCCCAGCTCCCGACACACCACCTGTGCATCCTGCAGGTCCAGGTCTGCTTCACACACTGAGGACCAGGTCTGGTCAGACGGGTTAGTCTTCACCTGCAGTCTGCCTGAACAGCGACTGGATCCATTCAGCAGCCGCACCGACTCTGAACACCAGGGTTGGGGAGGAACGCAGTACATGTGACACAGTTACATTAATAGAATACAAAAGAAGTGGAACTGTAATCCTTTACCGCACATAAAACATTTGTAATCTCATTACAGTTATATCTGATAAAAACATGGATTACTGATCAGGATTACACTTGAAAATCAGAGTGAATATTCCAGACATATGAGCTGTCCAGACTTTACAGCACAAACCATGACACTACCATAGATATATAAAGAGTACAGTTCATAGATATATAAAGAGTAGAAGTCATAGATATATAAAGAAAAGACACTATAGCCATACGAGGGCGTACCCAAATGAAACTGGAATTTGGTCCTAAAATGCTAATAATAATGAGTTTGGACTTCTGGCCGTCAGATGTGCTCCAGGTTAGCCTCGTGGATATCTGTGAGAAATCTGAGCTCCCAGAGTGACACTGACGTCTGTCATGTGCTACTTATAGTAACAGAGTGCCGCGCCCCTCTGCGATTTCTCCACAATGGCGACATTGACTGGAAAGCTAGAGCAGCGCGGGAACATTAAATTCTGCTTTTTGCTGGAAAAACAGCAGCAGAAACACTCAGCTTGTTGCAGCAAGCCTACAAGGATGATGCTCTGGGGAAGACTCAGGTCCAGGAGTGGTTCGGAAGGTTCAAGAAGGGCCAGATGTCCATTTAGGATCAGCCCACATCAGGACGACCCTCCACCTCCCGCTCAGCCAACATTGTCGGGGAAATTCAAGTGGCTGTGATGGCAGATTGACGCTGTGTCGTTGGAGAGGTGGCTGATCTGATGGGGGTCTCCTGGAGTTCCTCGAGAGGTGGCTGATCTGACGGGGGTCTCCTGGAGTCCCTGCCAGAGGATCATCAGCCAGGATTTGGGGCTGCGCCTGCTCACACCGGAGCAGAAGGAGACTCGGTGGATGTGTGCCGGCAGATCACACGGCAGCTGGAGGACGACACCAGACTGCTGTCCAAGGTCATCACCGAGACCGAGACGTGGTACCGCGGTCTGATCCAGAGACCAAATAGCAGTCCAGCCAGTGGAAACACCATGGATCCCCTCGGCCGAAGAAAGTGCGTCAGGTCCGCTCAGCAGTGAAAACCATGCTGATCTGCTTCTTGGCTGTCCAGGGTATCGTCCACAGCGAGTCTGTCCCTCCAGGTCAGACTGTAAATCAGGACTACTACAGGAAGTCCTCAGACGCCCCGTGAGGATGTGAGGAGGAAGCAGAGCGTAGTGGCGGAGTGGAGCCGGTTGATCCACCACCACAGAGCGCCAGCGGACACGGCGCTGCGCCTCACGCAGTTTCTGGAGAAGAATGGGATGAATCTCCTCTCCCATCTGCCTTATTCACCAGATGTAGCCTCCAGTGACTTTTTCTTGTTCCCCAAGTTGAAGAAGGAGCTGAAGGGACAGCGGTTTGCAGATGTGGAGGAGGTGACAGAAAAAAACGCAGCAGGTAATTAAAGACACAATTACACACAGGTCTGACGACGCATTTGTGAAGTGGGAAACACGGCTGGAGCGCTGCATTAATGCAGATGGAGATTATTTCGAAGGTGACGGTGGTGTTTTATTTTAAAATATAAGAAATAAAAAGTTACAACCAACCTCCGGTTTAATTTGGGTATGCCCTCATACAGTGAGCAGTGATGAGAGTAACTGTTAGTTTGTCTCCACTGGTTTGGTTCATTTCTTCAAACAGAAATGACCTTTTCAAACCTCTAAGATCATTTGGCAAAAAAGTCCGACAGTTCAGCACAACAACAGATTAATGGAGTTCTTCCTGTTCGTAACTTTTTCGGTCAAGTGTTCATTTATTTCATTAATCATGTATTTAGTTTTGTAATAAATCACTGAACATGCACCTTAAAGTTCCAGTAAGAGGGGATCCACATTCTTTGACACATTTAAAGGTGCATTAAGGAGTTTAAAACATTAAAAGTACTTATTTTCCACCATAAATATGTTACAAATATTCAATGATGTGCAGAATGTCCCTGACATATTCATTTTAAGTACCGCTAACAGCGCTAACTTGTCACTTGAATAGTAGCAGTGCCGGTCCGGCTCCAGTATTTCTTAGGGAGAATTTGAGAGGATGTGACGTAATGCGCCTCCCGCAGACCTGACCTCCTTAGCTTTCGTTTTGTCCGCCATTCCTCCGCCAGATGCTTAGCAGCAACAACTGAGCAGGATGAGGATGGAGCTTCCAGAAAGTAAGAAAAGACCGGCTTCTAGCACTGCCACAGCTCCACCAGACCCACCAGGCAGAAGAACCTTAAAGGTTACTGCAGCGCTGCTAACAGAGCGAGGAAGGAGGCTGACCAACAGTTACAAATATAACTTTACTCACTTCAGTTGAAGCCATTGTTGCAAATCGATCACCTCTTCTGTGTGCCAAGGCTGCTAATGCAGTTTTATTGACCTCTTCCGTGCACGTACATGGACGCAAGCCACAGGCACCAGCGTTTCACTAAGCTGCAGTTTTGCCCAAGGCCTGCAGGGGCCGCTGTTTCACATGAAACGTGCAAACTCCTGAATGCACCTTTAAACACATTTGTTTTCTGAAGTAATGCAAAAGTTATTTTACCAAGTAATTAGTTATTCTTTAAATATTATAACTCACATACTTTGCAGAAGTAGTAACAATAACTGCTGACTTTTTAAAAGCAACTTAACCATTTGATATCCTACTTCACAATGCAGGACTGTGCTGTGCTCTGTGTACAAGTTGAAAATGTGCTGGTTGATGTTTTGGTGGGGTGTTGTTGTACAATGTACACACTGTTTGATTAGGATGTGGAGCTTGATTGTTCAAAATATTAAAGAAAAAAAAAACCCTAACTTTTCCAACACTGATGAAGAGTGGACTCTTGGTCCGGACTGCATTAGAACTGACTGTTCTTCCTCGTGGCCACCAGGGGGCGCAGGAAACCAAAGCAGCCCAGCAGTGAATGTATGAAGAGCAGCTGCTTCCAGCTGATCCAGCTCCTGGACAGTTCACCTGTATGGAGCACAGCTCCTCCTTCAGGGACTGCTTCCTGGACGCTTGTTCACACTGACCACAGCAACAACCGCTGCTGGGAGCAGCTGAGGCTGAACACAGAGCTCAGCAGGTAATCACATTACTCAGAGTATTCCGTGTTTGTGGAGAGTGAGGGTTGTCAGAACACTGAGTGGATGACACACTGTGTTTGTCCTTGTCTTTACTTCCGTTTACTGGTCTAAAACTAATGTAAACTACTCTGCTACATAAGTTTGTCTTCACTGTTTCAGTAGTTAGAGGAAGTTACTGACTACATTTTATACAGGTAACCTGCAACTGTACCGGATTACATTTTTAACATAACCCTCCAAACCCTGCTGAACACAGAACAGAACATCAATCAGGGGAAACAGTAGAACCTCAGATGAATCAGGAAAACCTCAGGGGAAACAGTAGCAGCTCAAAGTAAACATTCAAAACACAGAGGAAAGAGTAGAAACTCATAGAAGACGATAGAAACAGTAGAACTCAGTTCAGCTCCAGCAGTTGAGGTATTTTCATCCTCAGATCTTTGTGGATTTGAGGTTTTTTTCTGAAAACATGATTTTGTTGGAGGCCAATCAGCTGATCTCTGGTTTGAGGAACAAACTGAAGCAGCAGAGAAGCAGCAGGAAATTAATCCGCTGTTAAACCAGGAAGGAAAGATTCATTTTTTAAAGTCAGCAAAACATACCTGAGCAGGTGAGATTCAGGATGCGAGAGGAGCTCCATGATTTCACACAGTTCAACAGATCAGATCCAGATTGAAAACATCCTGAGTGGATTCCCCACATAGATTGAACAGACACATCAGTTGGTTGTACAGAAACAACAGAGCCACAGTTCAGATGTTCACAGATGAGAGCTGCTCTCTTCATGGTGAAGTCATCGTACTCCACAGGTCTCTGTTCACCAAGAACTTTAAGCTCCAGACTTCCTGCACAGCGACTGGCTCCTCCCACCAACCTGAACTCATCGACCTCTGAACCCAGAGCAGAGAGAGAAGAGAGAGAGGATGGAGTGAGAGTGAAGAGAAGAGCAGTGGAAGCTGCAGCTCCTCTTCTACCTGAGCAGGTGAGTCCAGCAGCTTTACCAGGTGAGCAGCTGCTTCTAGCTGAGCCTGAGCTTCTACAGTCCAGCAGAGCAGACTCATGGCCTCCACACTGGAACTCTGGGCTCCACCTGGGAGTCTGCACGTCTCCATAGAGCGCCCCCTGCAGGACTGAAGGAGCCCCGCAGCCCAGCTCCCGACACACCACCTGTGCATCCTGCAGGTCCAGGTCTGCTTCACACACTGAGGACCAGGTCTGGTCAGACGGGTTAGTCTTCACCTGCAGTCTACCTGAACAGCGACTGGATCCATTCAGCAGCCGCACCAAGTCTGGACACCAGGGTTGGGGAGGAACGCAGGACATGTGACACAGTTACATTAATAGGATACAAAAGCAGTTTAACTGTAATCCTTTTCCGTACATAAAACATTTGTAATCTCATTACAGGGATATCTGATAAATCATGGATTACTGATCAGGATTACATTTGAAAATCAGAGTGAATATTCCAGACATATGAGCTGTCCAGACTTTACAGCACAAACCATGACACTACCACAGATATATGAAGAGCAGTGATGGGAGGAGCTGCATTAAAATAAACCTTGTTGCTATTTTTGGTCACAAGTAATCTAACTACTGACTTTTCCCAGCATTACACCGTTGCCATTACTGACAATGAAACTCTGTGTTTCATTCCTATAATTTACCCTTTCAGCTGGTTTTTCCTCCTCCACAGTCCAGTGGAGTTTGTTTAGAGAAAGAAGGAACCTGATTGGTCCAAAGTGCGTCACTTGACCTGACAGAGATACAGCCCCAGAGAGCCCTGATCATTCAAAGGCTTTTAAACTCAATGGAAGTTCAGACCTCTACTGACAAATATCCATGTCAGGAACTGTGGAAATGCGATCTACAGAGACAAATCAGATTTGATGGTGTCTCAAATTATCACACAATAACATTTGAATCCATCCATCCATCCATCTATTTTCTTCCGCTTATCCGGGGCCGGGTCACGGGGGCAACAGTCTCAGCAGGGATGCCCAAACTTCCCTGTCTCCAGACACTTCCTCCAGCTCCTCTGGGAGGATCCCGAGGCGTTCTCAGGCCAGCCGAGAGACATAGACTCTCCAGCGTGTCCTCTGTCTTCCCCAGGGTCTCCTCCCAGTGGGACATGCCCGGAACACCTCCCCAGGGAGGCGTCCAGGAGGCATCCTAACCAGATGCCTGAGCCACCTCAGCTGGCCCCTCTCGATGTGGAGGAGAAGCGGCTCTACTCTGAGCTCCTCCCTGGTGACTGAGCTCCTCACCCTGTCTCTAAGGGAGCGCCCAGCCACCCGACGGAGGAAGCTCATTTCAACCGCTTGTATCCGGGATCTTGTCCTTTTGGTCATGACCCAAAGTTCATGACCATAGGTGAGGGTGGGAACGTAGACTGACCGGTAAATTGAGAGCTTCGCCTTTCGGCTCAGCACCCTCTTCACCACAACGGGACGATACAACGACTGATCACTGCAGCCGCTGCACCGATCCGCCTGTCAATCTCACCTCCATCCATCCCTCACTCGTGAACAAAACCCCAAGATACTTAAACTCCTCCACTTGGGCCAGAGTCTCTCCACCGACCTGGAGAGGGCAAGCCACCTTCTTCCGGTCTAGGGCCATGGCCTCGGATTTGGAGGTGCTGATCCTCATCCCTGTTGCTTCACACTCGGCTGCGAACCGCCCCAGTGCATGATGGTCCGGGTTCGATGAAGCCAACAGGACAACATCATCTGCAAAAAGAAGAGATGAAATCCTGTGGTTCCCGAACCGGACCCTCTCTGGCCCCTGGCTGCACCGAGAAATTCTGTCCATAAAGATTATGAACAGAACCGGTGACAAAGGGCGGCCCTGCCGAAGTCCAACATGCACCGGGAACAGGTTCAACTTACTGCTGGCAATGCGGACCAGACTCCAACTCCGGTCATACAAAGACCGGACGGCCCTTAACAAGGGGCCCCGGACTCCATATTCCCGGAGCACCCCCCACAAGACACCATGCGGGACGCGGTCGAACGTCTTTTCCAAAGTCCACAAAACACATGTGAACTGGTTGGGCGAACTCCCAGGAACCCTCGAGCACCCTATGGAGGGTAAAGAGCTGGTCCACTGTTTCACGACCAGGACGAAAACCGCATTGTTCCTCCTGAATCCGAGGTTCGGCTATCGGTCGGATCCTCCTCTCCAGTACCCTGGAATAGACTTTCCCAGGGAGGCTGAGGAGTGTGATCCCCCTACAGTTGGGGCACACCCTCCAGTCCCCCTTTTTAAAGAGGGAGACCACCACCCCGGTCTGCCAATCCAGAGGCACCGTCCCCGACCGCCACGCGATGTTGCAGAGACGTGTCAACCAAGACAGTCCCTGCACATCCAGAGACTTAAGATATTCAGGGCGAATCTCGTCCACCCCCAGTGCCTTGCCACCGAGGAGCTTACCGACCACCTCGGTGACTTCAGCTTGGGTGATGGACGAGTCCACCTCTGAGACCTCAGTCCACCTCTGGGACCTCAGCCTCTGCTTCCTCCACGGAAGACGTGACGACGGGATTGAGGAGGTCCTCGAAGTATTCCTTCCACCGTCCAACAATGTCTCCAGCTGAGGTCAGCAGCTCCTCCTCCACTGTAAACAGTGTTGGCGGAGACCTACTTTCCCCTCCTGAGGCGCCGGACGGTTTGCCAGAATTTCTTCGAGGCCGACCGATAGTCCTCCTCCATGGCCTCCCCGAACTCCTCTCAGACCCAAGTTTTTGCCTCCACAACAACAGCAAAAAAAAACATTTCAAACATTTTCAACATTTCAAAATAACATTTGAATCATTTAGATTAATGGAGTTCTTCCTGCTTGTAGTTTAGTCTGTCAAGTGTCCATTTATTTCATGAACCAGATGTTGAGTTTTATAATAAATAACTGAACATGCATCTTAAAGTTCCTTTCAGAGGGATCCAGATTCTTTGAAGTATTTCAACGATTTTATCTTGCAAAAGTAACACAAGAGTGATTTTGCCTTGTAATTAAAAATATTATAACTTAGTTACTTTCTTGAAGGAGTTACTAGTAACTATTAGGGCTGTCAAAAATAACGCGTTAATTGCGTTAATGAATTTATGTAAATAATCTGATTAAAATTTTTAACGCAGTTTAATGCATGCGCATCATGACAAGCCTCACCTCTACCAGCGGGTGGCGGTAGTGAACCCACACGGAATGCAAGCTGCCTGCAAGCTGCCAGCAACCGAAGAAGAAGAAGAAGCCTCACCTCAGCCTGCAGCTCGCCCATGCTTCACATGTACGCGTTTCTGCGTCTGCTATGGAGTGTCCGCGCACCACCGATGAGCTCGCGCTTTCTCCCGCACTACAATCTGGCTGCTGCGCGGACGTCCGCGGTTCGGTCCGCGCGGACCCTGGCTTGCGGACAGGAATTCAAGATGATTTTTACGTCACGAGGATCAAAGCGCAGCCCACACCCACGCAGACATGTGAAGCCTGGACGGGCAGCAGACAGGAGGCAAAGGAGGCCTGGCGTCAATTAATTTGTCAAAACAGAAGAAGAAAGCAATATAGAGGGAGATGAGCCGGCTGGCCCCATGGATGCTACTTGATTGATTAAAAAAATATTGAAGCAGTTTTCTGTTTTCCACACAAAAAAGAACCCTGGCTAAGAATGTCCTGTTTAATTGTGCAAGAAAAAAGTGTAGTATTTCTTAGTTTTACTTTTCTTGTGGTACTATATTTGTTACAGACCTGAAAATGTAGCTCCTGCCAAAAGCCAACTGTAGAGGGACTGCAGAGGGAGCATTGCACACACACAGACATCATGTTATGGTGTGCATGTTTTAGTTTTTTGAATATTTATTTTATTTGGAGCCTTGAATATGAAACACATCACGTGTTAAATATATATAATCACGTCCTGTCGTTTTTTTGTTAATGCAATACAGGAGAAAAGGGTATATTTCAGACATAGTTGGAAATTGCGATTATTTGTGATTAATCATGATTAATTAATTTGTAAACTGTGATTAATCTGATTAAAAATGTTAATCATTTGACAGCCCGAGTAACTATAAGTACTTTTAAAAAGTAACCCGTCCAACACTGATGAAGAGTGGACTCTTGGTCCGGACTGCATTAGAACTGACTGTTCTTCCTCGTGGCCACCAGGGGGCGCAGGAAACCAAAGCAGCCCAGCAGTGAATGTCTGAAGAGCAGCTGCTTCCAGCTGATCCAGCTCCTGGACAGTTCACCTGTATGGAGCACAGCTCCTCCTTCAGGGACTGCTTCCTGGACGCTTGTCCACACTGACCACAGCAACAACCGCTGCTGGGAGCAGCTGAGGCTGAGCACAGAGCTCAGCAGGTAATCACATTACTCAGAGTATTCTGTGTTTGTGGAGAGTGAGAGTTGTCAGAACACTGAGTGGATGACACACTGTGTTTGTCCTTGTCTTTATTTCTGTTTACTGGTCTAAAACTAATGTAAACTACTCTGCTACATAACTTTGTCTCCACTGTTTTAGTAGTTAGAGGAAGTTACTGACTACATTTTATACAGGTAACTTGTAATTGTACCGGATTACATTTTTAACGTAACCCTCCAAACCCTGCTGAACACAGAACTGAACATCAACCAGGGGGGTATTGCACAAAAGTAGGATAAAAACATCCAGGATAAATGAAAATGTGCGGCTTGAGTAAGCCTAGTCGGGGTTTTCTGGGATGAATCGGTGTCACGTTTGCCGAGCCAGGATGAAAAGACGCGGTGAGTCCAGCCCGGTGTGGAGCATCAGGATCAGTGGCGTCACGGCGTTCTTCAGAAGACCACGACATCGATCACAGAATCACTGATTGAAAATGAACCAACGACGAGTGTCTTACTTCACCGGGACGAGCAGCAGTGTGCGGACTGTACTGCGGCTGTCGGGGGCGCTCTCTTATATGGGGGGGGTGCCTCAGGGCGAGGACTTTACACAAAACACTCACCAAAAACACCCCAAAGCGTTTTTTTTCCTTCGTGCCTGTGTGTATAAGCTTTCCTCGTGTTTCTGCTGCTCAGAGAGGCAGCCCCTCCCACACCGTGAAAACGCTCTGTTTCCTATGTTGACGTCACACGGTGAAGATGGCTCCCCTGAGCCCCCCTCCCGCAGGCCTTTGGCAATCAGCGTTGCCGCTTTTTTCTAACTCTGATTACGGAGTTAAACTTTGACCATCGTCTGAAAGCAGCAATCAAGCAAGAGCAAGAGTCTGAAGGGTCTGAAGAGTCTGGAGGGTCTGAAGGGTCTAGAGGGTCTGAAGGGTCTGAAGGGTCTGGAGGGTCTGAAGGGTCTGAAGGGTCTGGAGGGTCTGAAGGGTCTGAAGGGTCTGAAGGGTCTGAAGGGTCTGGAGGGTCTGAAGGGTCTGAAGGGTCTGAAGGGTCTGCGCTTGGTGAGTTTCTAACAGGAAAAGACGTTTTTGCATGTAGAGAAGCTAGAGCTAAAGAGCTAAAGCTAGCTAGCGTGTTTGTTTTGAAGCTCTGATTGGTTGAAGTAGCTGTCAGTCAAAGTCCACAGGGGGAGAGGCGGGATCTTCAGTGAAACGGAGCGTTTTCTCTTCCGGGCTTCAGAATTAGCCCCAGAAAATCTTTTATTTCACACAAAATGACTTTTCCTTAGCGCCAAAAATAAACTATTACCATGTTAATGCCATTTCTAGGGTTTGGACGAGCTAAAAAAGCAGGATACAGCCCCTTTAAGTGATGTTTCAGGCACAGCGCCCCCACGCTTCAATGGTGAGGACAAGTACTGCATGCAGGCCGGCATCTTTATTACAGACCAACTAACCTCCTTGACAGAGATTTACTCCGCCCCCCACAGGATTTGAAAAGAGGCGCGCTCGGCGGATTGGGGGAGGGGGCTGAGTTGTTGTGACAGCGCACGCTGGCCGAGCGAGTCCGGTGACGGGGGTGTGGCGCTCACACGGAGCGTCGGAGCGGCGCAGAGCGGTGCTCACTCGGAGAGGAGCGTCGGGGCGCCCGGGGGGCTCGTGGGTTTTCATAACCCACCAACCCTACGTAAATCACACCTGTGAACTACGCTAAATGATCTAACCAACTAACTCTAATGCTAAAATGATGCTAATGCTAAAACAATGCTAATCTGATAATTGCTATGAACAAGATGGCTCGCTCTGGTCCAACTCCGACTTGTAGGAGAGGCATCGCTTATATAGGGCTGTACTCAGTGACGTACGATGGATGCAGGGGCGTGGGCGATACGTACGTTGGATGCCATCATCCAGCCAATCACGAAATTCAAATGTAGTCAACGCTGTGAAACCACTTGGGGCAGTAGTGAGACGGTTTCTGTCACAAAAATAGGATTTTAAACAAGTTTGCACTAAATTGTAAAAGTAATGTCAGAAACGAGTCGACAACAATATAAGACATGCATTTATTCAGTTTATCAGCAAAAAAAAGTGATTTGGGGGTTAGATGCTCTTTAAAGTGAAATAGTGATGAGCAAATCAGACACTAAAAATGACCTAATTCTGAATATGATCCATGATTATGATCATACAAAAATAATAATAAAATACAGGAAATACACGGGGGAAACAGCATTTTGCCAATATTTAACCCCCCCCCCCAAAAAAAAAAAAAAAAAAAAAATCACAAATCATGTTTTCTGGGGGCCTCATGTCTCAAAGGGGGGCATTACAGTTCAAGGATGTGGAGCTGAGGACTTTTCAAGTCCACTAAATAAATCCTGGTGTTTTTCTCTCATGTGGCCCAGAGAAGTGCACGTTACTCCGGTTATGTGAAATATAATTAAGTTCAAAGAAAGTTTTAACTCTGTGTGGTGTTCTCTACTGAATCAGCTGTTCTGCTGCTGTGTTCTGTTTCATCCTCATCTGTCATGAAGAACAAACCTGTCGGCCAGAACAGAACCTGCAGCAGCTGAAAACCAGACAGAAAATATTCTGCAGTCTGGTCAGTTACTGAAGTGTCACCCAAAGAGCAGTTATCAAATGAAGTGATGAATCTGTTTCTTCTGAGAATGAATTTCTGTCTGATTTTAGCCGTTAAAGAGTGGAGTCAGAATGATGTGGGACCGTTCACTCCTAAAACTGGAGTCCTGAAACACGACCATTTTCTATTTTCAGGAGACAGTTCAGACCAAATGATGCTGTCTGTTGTACTGTGTCCATTTCAGTGGTGTGAGACATTTATTTTTCCTTTGTTTCTCATTTTACTCATTGTGTAGCTTCAGGTTGTTGTGTTTTATTTCTTATTCTTTATTTTTACATCAGTGTGGTTTAGTACCAATTTCTTTCAGGTTTTTTTCTTCCATTGTCTTTACAATAATTGTGAACCTTTTATTGCAGGACTTGTATTAATAAAGAAAGGATTCTGAAATGTCTGTGTAGAAAGTTATGTTGGTCTTCATATAATCTGAGCAACAAAATAATCCTAAAGTCAACCAGACCCTGCAGATGCAGCGACTACAGCTGGAAGGTTTGGCTGCAGGAGGATTAAATGACATAATGTGTGTAAAAAATTAAATGCTGTAAGCCACGCCCACTTCTCTCACTGTTGACAGCAGTTTAATCTGATCCTGGTCGTTAGCCTGCTGTGGAGCAGCGAGCTGCAGAGGATAAATCACCATGGTGACTGTCCGGGATTAACTTGGCCAGCTTTTGTGCAACCGACTGGAGGATAACTTCATCCAGGATCACCACAGGATCACCACAGGATCACCACAGGATCACCACAGGATCACCACAGTTTGCCAGCTTAATCCCTGATCCTGGTTTTGTGCAATACCCCCCTGGGGAAACAGTAGAACCTCAAAAGAAATAGTGGAAGTTCAGAGAAGTCAATAGAGCGTCATAGGAAACAATCGAACCTCTGAAGAAATAACAGAACCTCAGAGGAAACATTAGAACCTCATACAAAACAGCAGAAGCCCAGAGGAAGCAATAGAAAGTCAGAAGAATCAGTAAAACCTCACAAGAAACAATATAACCTCAAAGAAACAGTAGAAGCTTGAGGAAAACAGTCAACACACAGAGGAAAGAGTAGAAACTCAAGACAACATGATAGAACCTTGGAGCAAACAGCAGAACTCAGCTCAGCTCCAGCAGTCGAGGTATTTTCATCCTCAGATCTTTGTGGATTTGAGGTTTTTTCTGACAACATGATTTTGTTGGAGACCAATCAGCTGATCTCTGGTTTGAGGAACAAACTGAAGCAGCAGAGAAGCAGCAGGAAATTAATCTGCTGTTAAACCAGGAAGGAAAGATTCATTTTTTAAAGTCAGCAAAACATACCTGAGCAGGTGAGTTTCAGGGTGTGAGGGGATCTCAATTGTACCACACAGTTTGACAGATCAGATCCAGATTGAAAACATCCTGAGTTGATTCTCCACATAGATTGAACTGACACATCAGTTGGTTGTACAGAAGCAGCAGAGCCACAGTTCAGATGTTCACAGATGAGAGCTGCTGTCTTCATGGTGAGGAAGCCATCGCCCTCCACAGGTCTCTGTTCACCAAGAACTTTCAGCTCCAGACTTCCTGCACAGCGACTGGCTCCTCCCACCAACCTGAACTCATCCCCTGAACCCAGAGCAGAGAGAGAAGAGAGAGAGGATGGAGTGAGAGTGAAGAGAAAAGCAGTGGAAGCTGCAGCTCCTCTTCTACCTGAGCAGGTGAGTCCAGCAGCTTTACCAGGTGAGCAGCTGCTTCTAGCTGAGCCTGAGCTTCTACAGTCCAGCAGAGCAGACTCATGGCCTCCACACTGGAACTCTGGGCTCCACCTGGGAGTCTGCACGTCTCCATAGAGCGCCCCCTGCAGGACTGAAGGAGCCCCGCAGCCCAGCTCCCGACACACCACCTGTGCATCCTGCAGGTCCAGGTCTGCTTCACACACTGAGGACCAGGTCTGGTCAGACGGGTTAGTCTTCACCTGCAGTCTGCCTGAACAGCGACTGGATCCATTCAGCAGCCGCACCGAGTCTGAACACAGGACAGGAGGTCACTGCAGCTACAGCCTCAGAAAACACTGTTCCTACAACCAGAAACACTGTTGCTACACTCTCACAGGACAGAAGACAGGATCAGAACACAGAACAGGTTTTCACAACAGTTTTTCCTGACAGTGAAACTGAAGAAAACTGAGATGGAAACATTATTTTGTGTGCATGTGTGCAGACACACACACACACACACGCACGCACGCGCACACACACATACACACACACACACACGCACGCACGCGCACACACACATACACACACACACACACACACACACACACACACACACTTCAGTCCTGGATCTGGTCCTCTTGTGTCTTGAATCTTGACTGACTGATCCATCCTGATGTCATGTTGGAAACTTTCTGTCTGAACTCACCATGTGGAGAACATGCAGTTAATGAAACCTCACTGGTCTTACCTGAGCACCTGAGATTAATGGAATAGGAAGAATCAGAGGGCCTGAAGCAATTCTTTAAATCTGACAGAGACTGTAAACATTCATATTTAACCCTCCACACAGATCTTCTTGATGACTCAGACGTTGTATTGATGGAAACAGCAGAGCCACAGTCCAGACGTTCACAGAATGCAGTTAATAACTTCAGGTTCCAGAACTCCTCCTCCACTGGTCTCCATTCTCCGCGACGTTTCAGCTCCAGTCCACCTGAACAGCCAGAGCTTCCTCCCACCAACCTGACCTCACCATCAGCCTCTGAGCAAAGAGCACAAAGTCAGCAAGAACAAAGATTCTCTTTCTGTCTTCGTCTCTGAGGACTGTCTTTACCAGCTGGACGGTTTCTGTATTCCAGATGGACTCCTGAGGGGAAACAGAGACAGAGTTCAGAGTGTTGTTGTCGTCCATCTCCTGAGCACGAGCAGAAGCCCTGTCGACCCGGCCGTGCTGTGCATGTGCAGCAGCAGAGTTTCCCCAGTCCACCAGGAGACGCTGTCTCCTTTCCTGTCCTCCACCAGGAGACGCTGTCTCCTTTCCTGTCCTCTACCAGGAGACAGAGCCCAGTGTTTCCAACAACTTCCACCCTGGAAGCCATTTCCAAAAACTGCTGCTTTCAGAGACTCCGAGCATCGTTGTCATGGAAACAGAAACCCCAAAACACAACCAGACTAGTGTTTTATTTATGAATACAAAACTTTTCCAAAACTAAAGCTCCAGAACGATTTGTTTCCTCTTGAAGCGTTGTTGTGTAAACGGGACCAGAGAAACTAAATCTGGGATACGTCTGAAAACCATGACGTGGTTCAGCTCTCAGGCAGGTTTTGGAGTCGCAGCAGGTTCGTTTGGTGCTGGTTTGGGGTTTTTCTCAGGACTGGGATGGTATCGACATGACGATCAGCTGTCTGTCTCTGCTAACTGATAAAGTCCCAGAAGAGATGAAAACGGCTGGAGTCATTCCACTGGACACAACTGGAGACACCAGACCAATAAAACAGGCCCGTTTCTTTACTCCCAGTTTTCCAGAACCACAGAAACAGTTTTCACTGGATGAATCTACTGACAAACACAAGCTGCTGTGTGGAAGTCACCATGGATCCAGATCACAGAGATCCACATCACTGCATGAACAGAGTCCATGGAGAGAACCAGCAGCTCCACACACACAGAGAATGAAGCAGGTCTAGAATTAGGATGACCAGAGGTCCCACTTGGTGCCAGACCATCCCACATTTTAAATACTGAAATACTAACTGTATTTAGGGAAAGTAAGGACAATCTTCCAAAAAATATACAACTTTTATTTTCTAAAAGCGTAGGAGTAGGGTATAATTTACCACATACACATACTTTTAAAGTTAGACGGGCAAATAATAAACGGAAAAGATTCTGTCCTTCAGTTCAAGGGGTGAAACTGTGGAACAAACTGGGAAGACACCTCAAGGAAAGTCCAAATGTGAAATTATTTAAAAAGCAATTAAACAAATGACTTTTGAAAAATACACTAAGGAGAATGATTTTTGTCCATAAAAAAGGAAGTGTGTTATTAACTGTACTGAGAATATAACTGTGTTATAATGAAGGCTGTAATATCTTTAGTTGAAGAGTTAAAGTGAGGAGGGGTGGAGACAATAAGTCTTACTTCATCCCACTCCCTTTCCAGCTGATACAAATGTGTTTTGTTCTTGTGTTGTTTTGGATTGTAATGATTTTTGGTTTCCTGCTGAGCACTTCCAATGAAATTCTGCCCGAAACAAAATTAACAAACAAACAAACAAATAAACAAACAATACTTTTCACGAGTCCCGCATATTGAGATAATGTCCCTCATTGACAGTGACACTTGATTTTTTGAACCGCAGTCTCCCTGAGGCTGTAATCTGGCGCTGATCAAACAGCTGTGGTCTGTGGGGAGACGGGGCGTCCTCAGGGGGCGGGGCTAGCTCTGGGGTCCGCTGATGTTCGTCAGAGCAATGTTTCACATGGAGGTGAATATGATGAGAGACACCAACAGTCCGAGACAAAAAAACGTGTGGCTCAAAAGAGCAGTTCCATTCCATGAATACGTTCCTGCTGAAACCCAAACAACTGAACACAGATAAAGTGACAGCAGCTGAACTGAGGAGCGTCTAACACGATGTCCAACACTCCGTTCAGACAGGTCAGAACACTGGCAGTGAGCTGCAGGACGTCTTATCTGAATATGAGCTTCAGGATTGTTCCATCAGAACAAACACTGTAATAGTGT
Organism: Salarias fasciatus; assembly: GCF_902148845.1. NCBI lineage: Eukaryota > Metazoa > Chordata > Actinopteri > Blenniiformes > Blenniidae > Salarias > Salarias fasciatus. The sequence goes on from NW_021941230.1 coordinate 16,949,646, forward strand.
GGTGTTTGTGTTTCTATCTTTCTGTGCCTTCAGCACCACAGTGTGGCGCTGCACAGTAAATAACAGGTCAGTACATCATTTCAAAGCATTTGGTGGAGCTCTAATGAGTCTGTTATTCTGAACTGCAGGAGTGAGGTGAGCTCCTTGCAGCATTGTTTTGTTCAGACTGTTGGGTTTGATTAGTTGAGCCTGGAGGTGAATGGAGCTTCTTCAGGAGCCTCATCTTGAACTTGAACATGTGGTTGATTGTTGTTCAGAACAAACTCTTTGTTGTTGTGGTGTTTGGAGCTGAGCGAAGGTTTAGTTGTGATCTTACATGAACCTGGGAAAGTTGCATTAAAATAACATCATATACTTGAGCAGAATACAGTTAGATGTTTTTAAATGAATTACTGAAGACAACCACGACATCTCGGTGTCCCACATTGTCCCACTCAGATATCGTCTCTGTCCCATGTGGTAAACTGGGATCTGGTCACCCTGGAGTTCACTGATCTGAAAAAAGCATTGGACTCAATAAATGATGAGATATTCATCAATAAAGTGGAGTTCTGCTGTCAGGGGCGTGGCTTCACACTGGAGGAGAAGTTACTGAAGCAGCAGACAACAGTTTGTCAGAACGGGAGATTTTCAGTCTTCATGTTTGGACATTGCTTGTGGTGTCCACCAGGGGTCAGTATTGGGACCAAAACTCTTTATTCCAGACATGACAGTTGTTCTCAGTCACTCTGGTTCATTCCTCACATCACTTTTTACTTCTGCACAGCAGTTCATGCATTTCTCAAAACAACAAGTAGAAAAAGTAAAACCGAGTAGAAAACCTGCCAAAACGTGTTTCTTGCTCCAAACGGACAGTTCATTCCTCCAAAGCAGCTTTTCCTGCTGCTGATCAGAGCACATCATTCTGCATTATAATTATAGAACTGCAAATCGTTGCGCCGCAGCGGGCATCAGCTCCAGGATTTGCACAGCTATAATTATAATGAAAGGCGACGGGTTTGATCAAACGCCGCCTGGTCACATGATCTGGTCACATGACCCGACAGCTGTTCGCGCTGCGCGCTCGTAGCTACGCTGCTCGGTTCAAACAAGACGTCAACCATGAAGCTCCAGGTCCATTCTCCACCTCCAGCCTGTCAGTCACCGTAACCACACAGTTTGTCCTCCAGGCTCCGCCTGCTGCGTGAGGAGAAGCGGCGCAGCCGGCACCAAAAAAAAGCTGCAAATCGTCGCGCCGCAGCCGCATCGTGATATACAAAAAAAAAAAAAGAGACTTTTGGCCAAGTTGGTAAGCAGCTTACAGTCAAGTCGACACCGACCAACTCGGCCACTTGAGAGACCACCCCCCCCCACGAGGCCGACTTGGCTTGATGCCGACTGGACTGTATCCCGGGGGTGGTGCCGAGTTGGCCAGGGCCGACGTGGATTGGTGCCGACCGGACTGTAATCCTTATCAGAGCACATCAGCCTTCACAGGGCCCAGCCCTCACTGCTTCACCCTGCAGACTCCATTACCCATACTGCCCTGGGCTTCATGCCTGCTTCAAGCCGCCTGCAGTAAACATGGCCGTCCAGCCACAGCGTGTGGAACCGGAGCTCTTCAGCTCAGAACATACCAGGAGAACTCTGCCACGCTCTCCTGGCTCAAAGCTCCAACAAGAAGAGAAGCAGAGTTCATCTGGACTGACGGGACACGAGCAAACCTTCATGTTCTCAAGCAGCACAGAGCTGGAGGACAGCAGCTGAGGACTGTCCACAAGCAGTGGACACTTGTTAGAAGGAAGAGAAACTGCTGCTGTGATGAGAACAAATGACTGAATGTTGAGGAGGCTGAACTGACTGCTGAGCAGCAGGAAACAGTCCTGAGAGAAACGCTCCAAAGCCACTGAGAGAAACTGTCATGAAGGAGGCAAAACCTGGAAAATACTGCAGTTTATCTAGTTTTCTGAGGACACAGGTGTTTTCTGTCCAGGGAGAATTTAGAGCAGCTCTCAGAGGAAACCAGCTCAGAACTGAACACATTCAAGAAGAGCTTTGATTCAAACAAACTCTCAGTAAATTCTGTTGTTTGGAAGTCATGAGGGGAATATAGAGACTCTAAAGTCCTGACAGAAGGTGTGGAAGCAGACAGAGCTCCAGAAATCAACAAGAAGATCTGCTGGAAACCTCCCATCAAACATGCTGAATCCTAAACATCCACCAGTCTTCAGTCCTCAGCAGAGCAGAATCCTTCCTGAACAGCAAAGCTCTCCAGATGAGATCTGGTTCCCTGATACTGTCGTACTGGAACCACTGCCTGGAGGTTTGGAGCAGCAGCTCCACATCCTCACTGCAGAACAGAGCCGTCAGGAGGATCCACGAAGCAGCTTTCAGGACCACACTAATGTCTTCCTTCTGGCTGGTGGAGCACTGAAACTCCCCGATGGAGGAGAATTCCCAGCAGAGAGAGAAGCAGCAGTGAGCAGCAGAGTCCTACCTGAGCTCCACAGCAGCAGCAGCAGCAGAAGCTTCAGCTCCATGTCCAGCCAGACCACGTCTCTCTGAGTCTCTCCGAGTCTCTCTACCAACTGTCCCCAGCATTTATCAGCCACTGGCTGGAGCTGGAGGCGGAGCTTCCACATTCACCCACGTCACCATGTCTTCACTGCACTTTGACACCTGCTGTTTGGCTTCCATCACTTTCTGGAGGCTTTTCATCTGTTTGTTGTCATTTGCTTCAGTTTGTTGGAGTTTTAACTCTGGATGTTCGTCCAGGTTGAGAAACTTTTAATAATGATAATAATGCATTGGTTTTATACAGCGCTTTACAGGACACTCAAAGACACTTTACATTGCATTATTCATTCACACCATACTGGGTGGTGGTAAGCTCCTGCTGTAGCCACAGCTGCCCTGGGGGGGGCCGACTGACGGAAGCGAGGCTGCCAATCTGCACCATCAGCCCCTCCCACCACCAACCATTCACTCTCACTAGGCAAGGTGGGTGAAGTGTCTTGCCCAAGGACACAATGACAGTTTTACGCCTGCGGGGATCGAACCGCCAACCTTTCGGTTATAAGACGACCGGCTCTACCAACTGAGCTGCTGTCGCCTAGCTTTTGTCAGCATGTTGAGCAAGAAGAGATTTCCTGAGAAACAGACTTGTATGATCAGATCTGATAGGAGGCTGCTGTCGCGTCAGGAGGTGGTTGTGTTTCCATGACAGAATCAGAGATCTCCTCTCAGATTAAAGCAGTCTGATTTAACTCTGTATCTTCTGCAGGCTGAAAACTGACGTTCAAACAGCCAACATGTCTGTTCCTTCATTCTTCATGTTCTCAAACAGGATTTCAATCAGCTGACATGAGAATCCAGTCACACCTTCATGTGATCAGCACTTTGACACTGACAGTTAAACACCAACAGTCCTGATTTAAGGTCTTCTAGCCGTCTGTCAGCGAGGGCCTGCACTTCCTGACCTCTCCATGTCCGCCCAGCAGACAGTTTCTAACTCTTTCTCTGAGCGTCTGCTTCTTCTGCCTGGCGCCGTTGGTTTGGTTCGTTCTGCTCTTCCGGTGCATGGAGCTCCACATGGCGTCCTCTCACTGCAGCGGGGGGACAGTCCAGAGATCCAGATCCAGAACCGCCGATCCTGGGGGTCCAGGGTTCACCTGAGAGATCCAGATCTGAGTTCAGGGGGGTGTTCAAACAGGCATCAATGATGAGGGTTTTCCCAGGAAGTCCTGATTTGGTCTAAAACCTGGATTCTCCAGGGCTGGTGTGAAAGGGCCCTGAAACCCCCCCCAGAGTGCTGCAGGCCTCACAGGAGAACAGGACCTGCAGTCCGGTCCAGAAAGATTAGAGCAGAACCATCAGCAGAGTGAAAGAGCAGCTGCAGAGCCGAGGAGGGGCTGAAGTCCAGACCGAAACACTTCACAAACCCTGGTCAGTCTGAAGAAGGACCTTCTCTACATCCTGGGAAATAAAAGGCCGTTCAGAAACCCTCCTGACATGAGACGGAACCAGAAGTGTTTAAAGAGGAAAGAAACACATCCTGCACTGAAGAAACATTCAGATCCTTTTAAATGTCTCATATTTTAATCAGTTTGATTTGAACAGAAATGTAATGAATCCCATCTGGAATTAAAACTGGAATTAAACTGAGCAGCGCTTTGCACACAGTACTGTGATAACAGTTAACTGCAGGACGTTAATTACTGAGAGGCTGTGAGCTGATCTGCACACACACACACACACACACACACACACACACACACACACACACACACACACACACACACACACACACACACACACACACACACACACACACGGGGCTGTTCAGACAGCAGAACACAGAAGAGCAGCTTCTCAGATCAACTGCATAAAAAGTTTCCAACATACCGAGATGAAAAATAGAACGTAGAAGAAAAGCAGGATGAAGAAAACAATGAAAGATTAAAAGTTTATTTCCTTTTTGTTTGTTAAGTTAGTATTTTGGTGAAACTCTTCCATTCTTGCATCTTATTACAGTTATTAAGAAGCATATAGTTGAAGCTGGACTCTCTAACAGAAGAGTTCATATTTAAAACATTATTTAATATTTGAAAAGAGTCTCAGAGCTGATTTTGTTACAAGTTTTCACATTTCATTCTATTTTGTTAAAGAAGTTAATTTTGCATCATTGAAGCACAATAAAGCAAGTTCATCAACCTCCGAGAAGCCGATCTGAATTTGTGTCTCGACCCCCCCCCCCCCCCCCCCCCCGCTCTTTTGAGATTCAAGCTATGGTCCCCCTGGTTCTGATTCTGATCTGGACTCTGAACTGAAGCTTCTTCTTCTCCACATCTGACTCCAGCTGAGTTGTTACCAGGCAGGAAACCTGCTGCAGTGATCCTGGCAGGGAGTCCAGGTCTGTTCTGAGTCTGTCTGGAACCAGGTCCTCCTGGGGAAGAGCAGCCAAGAGAGACCATGAGAGATCCAGTCCTAGCTCCGGTCCCCTGGACGGCTCCGTCTGTCCACGCTGCAGAGTCCTGACTGGAGGCTTCAGGGACGCCGTGCTGGAGGGGGACCCAGAAGACTCCAGAGCTTCTTCACCAGGCCGAGCAGCCAAGGCCAAGGACAGAAGGAGGGTCCAGAGGCCGGAGAAACCAGGATCAGGTGATCCAGCAAGACCATCTGGCAGCGGGGAGACAGACTGGACAGACAGGACGAGGACACTCAGCACCAGGAGACCTGGAGGGACAGGGAGGTGAGGGGACCACCCTACCATCGACTCGCACCCTTTTTAACATCATCACGGAGTCGTAACACCAGTAGTGGTTTTACTATTTTAGACATTTTCATGTCTTTTATTTCAGCTCCGCCAGCTGTTTATCTGCTCTCTTATTACACATTATTTACAGGTTTTTTTTCATTTTGTGTGTGTGTGTGTGTGTGTGTGTGGGGGGGGGGGGGGGGGGGGGGGGGGCATGCATCACATCATATTTAATCAATGAATAATCTATACACACACATATGCATACAGTCTCGTTACCGGTTGAGGGGTCTTCCACGGTACAGAACAGTCTTTCATTTATGAGCAACATAACTCTGAACCACAGATTTACAAAATCACAAAGACACAGAAACTCTGTCTGTGGGCCGTGGCAACAAAGCATGTCGTTCACAGCAAAACGTAGGGAAAAGGAGTTCATCACATCTGCTTAATAAAATTTGCAATACAACAGTATTTTGACCAGAATTTGTCCTGAAATGCATCTTCTGGAAATGGATCCGTCTGATATGGACGCACTAATATTTTAATACTAGTATTTTTAGGGCTTCCTGGTATTGGGCCTAAAAATTCAACAATTCTGCTGAATAAATACATGATACAACAGTATTTTGACCAGAATGGACCGGTCCATCTGGGGTCGTATCTCACTGTAATGTCTGTAAATTCAAGTAAAACTCAGAGTTTTCTTGAGAATGCACTGAAAGAAACAGACGTGTTGAGCCACCGGCCACTGGAATGTGAGCCGTTTCTTCCCCTTCTTTATCCGTATGGCTCATTAAAACGTCTCCCAGTCACAAATGTTCATTTAGCAGCAGAACTTATTTTATCACAACATCGCCAGCTGACAATATAAGATCAGGACAAACACAACAGCTGGTCAGTGAGGCTCTTTCTGCAGTCAGGTTCACACATCTGCTGTGTTGGTGAATTAATTATTCCTCTGTAGGTAGAGGAGAAAAACCTGAGACTTGCAGTGACTGAAAAAGTTGACTGTGTTTGGAAAGAATCTTCTCTGCCGTCCTCCAGAGGAAAGCTCTCAGTCGTTCCTGGCTCTTTTCACTTCAAGCCCCCCCCTCAGAGGTCTGCATGAACCAACGAGCTGGAAGGTATCGGCTGCATTTACAAATGAAAAGAAGGGCCAACAGTGGCCGCTGAGCTGCATTTAAAACCAGGGGCCATTTGGCCCCTCTCTGGACTGAATGTGTTTTCAAGAAAAACGTGGGAGTTCGAGTGTTAACTTTGAATGTGAAGACGGAGAGATGCAGTCAAAGGAAACTGACACAAACATGTTTTTTTCAAACATGGCTTCTCTTATCAGGTGAAGACAGGAAGGAAGCTGAAGGCAGAAGCACAGCTCACTGACTGAAACCCTGTTGGACAACATGAACATGTTGTGGTTGAGGTGTCAGCCCACAGAACAACATCGAGTCACATCAGACTTTAATCTGAGAGGAGATCTCTGATTCTGTCATGGAAACACGACCACATCCTGACATGTGGCAGCAGCCTCCTGTCAGATCTGATCATACAAGTCTGTTTCTCACGAAATCTCTTCTTGCTCAACATGGAGACAAAAGTTTCTCAACCTGGACAAACATCCAGAGTTAAAACTCCAACAAACGTAAAACTCTGACAAACTGAAGCAAATACAACAAATCCAGTGATATCGAACGTCGACACACCCCTGTGGAAATGCCCTGTTGAAAAAACCAGCAGAAATCTTTCAGGGAGCTGAAGTAAAAATAAAAACGGAGATAAAGTGGTTGCATCAGTGGCAGAGTTCAGAATGAACCAATCACATCCAGACTCAGGCTAAACTGGAGTCAGCATGCTGTAAAAAGTGCTGCATGCACAATGTAGATCTAGTGTATTTCAAATGCTTGTGATTTACCTGATTTTATTTGTTTTGTCATAAAGAGTATCAAAGTACTTTGCCTCTACTTAAAATGCAAAATTATATATATAAGAATGTATTGTAAGTGCTACTGACACATCATATCTGAGTAATTTTGTCCATCTGACTGTTGTGTCCATGAAACATTATAAATCTGAGTTGACATGAAAAATCCATAGTAGTCCTTAAATGAAAACATTGAGTTGCGGTTGCTGACTACCCATGAAGCTTGGCGGCGGCAGCAGAGGAGGCAGGCTGCTGACAACGTCCAGCTGATGGCGTCCTCCCTACAGCTCATTTCCTCCATGGAAACAAAACCCTGGTAAGTTCAGCAAATATACCTCAGTGATTAGTACTGCTACACCAAGTACTGTGACCTCAAGGTTTACTTTAGAGGTCCTGTTAGCTCCCCGTTAGCTCGCTTCTTTCACATGTGGTGAACTGAAGCTAGCTACTACAAGTTAACCAACAAGTGTGGACTTTTCAGCAACAGCCGGTCGTCAACCAGGACTGACTGTCCTGTTACCATAACCATTACATATTGTGGCGCTGCAGCAGCGACCCACGTCGGAGGAAAGGAAGGAGGAGACTGAAGCTCTTCTTCTCAACCAGAGCTTTAACTGTTCCACCAACTGGAGTGTCCTGGGAGCATGTGACACACACTCACACTGCCAGACAGGCCAGCTCACTCTCTCACCGAGCCGTCTCACTCCTGCTCCAACAGAACATAAATAAAACTTAAAGGGGCTGTATCATGCTAAATTCACTTTTTGTATGTTTTAACCTTGTTATATAGTTCTGTTCTCACCAAAAACGCCCCAAAGCGTTTTTTTTCCTCCGTGCCTGCGTGTTTAAGCTTTCCCAGTGTTTCTGCTGCTCAGAGAGGCAGCCCCTCCCACCGTGAAAACGCTCTGTTTCCCACGTTCACGTCACACGGTGAAGATGCCCCCCCTGAGCCCCCCCCCCCCCCCCCCCCACTGCAGGCCCTCGGCTGGGTCTGGAGGGTCTGGAGGGTCTGGAGGGTCTGAAGGGTCTGGAGGGTCTGAAGGGTCTGAAGGGTCTGGAGGGTCTGAAGAGTCTGAAGGGTCTGGAGGGTCTGAAGGGTCTGAAGGGTCTGGAGGGTCTGAAGGGTCTGAAGGGTCTGGAGGGTCTGAAGGGTCTGAAGGGTCTGGAGGGTCTGAAGGGTCTGGAGGGTCTGGAGGGTCTGGAGGGTCTGAAGGGTCTGAAGGGTCTGGAGGGTCTGGAGGGTCTGGAGGGTCTGAAGGGTCTGGAGGGTCTGAAGGGTCTGGAGGGTCTGGAGGGTCTGAAGGGTCTGAAGAGTCTGAAGGGTCTGAAGGGTATGGAGGGTCTGGAGGGTCTGGAGGGTCTGAAGGGTCTGAAGGGTCTGAAGAGTCTGAAGGGTCTGAAGGGTCTGAAGGGTCTGGAGGGTCTGGAGGGTCTGAAGGGTCTGGAGGGTCTGGAGGGTCTGAAGGGTCTGAAGGGTCTGGAGGGTCTGAAGGGTCTGAAGGGTCTGAAGGGTCTGGAGGGTCTGGAGGGTCTGGAGGGTCTGAAGGGTCTGGAGGGTCTGGAGGGCCTGAAGGGTCTGGAGGGTCTGGAGGGTCTGAAGGGTCTGAAGGGTCTGTAGGGTCTGAAGGGTCTGGAGGGTCTGAAGAGTCTGAAGGGTCTGGAGGGTCTGAAGGGTCTGAAGGGTCTGAAGAGTCTGAAGGGTCTGGAGGGTCTGAAGGGTCTGAAGGGTCTGGAGGGTCTGAAGGGTCTGAAGGGTCTGGAGGGTCTGAAGGGTCTGGAGGGTCTGGAGGGTCTGAAGGGTCTGAAGAGTCTGAAGGGTCTGAAGGGTCTGGAGGGTCTGGAGGGTCTGAAGGGTCTGAAGGGTCTGAAGGGTCTGAAGGGTCTGGAGGGTCTGGAGGGTCTGAAGGGTCTGAAGGGTCTGGAGGGTCTGGAGGGTCTGAAGGGTCTGAAGAGTCTGGAGGGTCTGGAGGGTCTGAAGGGTCTGGAGGGTCTGAAGGGTCTGAAGAGTCTGAAGGGTCTGAAGGGTCTGGAGGGTCTGAAGGGTCTGAAGGGTCTGGAGGGTCTGAAGGGTCTGAAGTGTCTGAAGGGTCTGAAGGGTCTGGACGGTCTGAAGGGTCTGAAGAGTCTGGAGGGTCTGGAGGGTCTGAAGGGTCTGGAGGGTCTGAAGGGTCTGCGCTTGGTGAGTTTCTCACAGGAAAAGACGTTTTTGCGTGTGGAGAAGCTAGAGCTAAAGAGCTAAAGCTAGCTAGCGTATTTGTTTTGAAGCTCTGATTGGTTGAAGTAGCTGTCAGTCAAAGTCCACAGGGGGAGAGGCGGGACTTCAGTGAAACGGAGCGTTTTCTCTTCCGGGTTTCAGAATTAGCCCCAGAAAATCTTTTATTTCACACAAAATGACTTTTCCTTAGCGCCAAAAATAAACTATGACCATGTTAATGACATTTCTCGGGTTTGGACGAGCTAAAGAAGCAGGATACAGCCCCTTTAACATAAAAGTACCCAAAAAACGGCAACAACACAGAGAAACAATTACTGAACACATCTAAAACGAAAGGAAGCACGATTAAACACAAACTAAAAATTAAAATCCCCTCCCATAATGCCTTGCGGCACCAGACACACTGTCTAATGACACACACCAGACGCACACACAGGCGGCTGCCAGTGTGTCCCCAGTCCGGTAAAAGTCCACCACAGTGTCCAGTCCATCCGTCTGCGGGCACGGCAGGGCTTACGCCCAAACAAATCCTCCAAGTACACTACTTTGCTGAGTTATATTTTTTATTCTTATTTTTTAGATCGATGTTTTTTTCTTTTAAATATACATTTGCAGCCACATTGAGGGTGTGAGATTAGCTTTTCTTTGTTTTTTTTTAACTGATTGCCATGGTGGTTTGTGAGAGCGTTCACTTCTCTATGTGTGGTTTGTGTGTTTCAGCTGATGCACTTTTGGCCATGTTTAAGACAGAGCTTAACTTTTAAGAAGTGAGTGTTGTGTTGTGGCGACGCAGCTGAGCCACAGCAGTTTCCAGCCAGACTGACCCCTCATGCACACTGGATGCGGTCCGGCTCCGGTCCGGCTCTGGTCCGGCTCCGGCCCGGTACACCGGAGCGCTGTGATTCACACCACCTGCGGTGTCTCTGCAGTCAAGCCGGAGGAGGTTGCCAGATCTGTCGTTATCCCCCGTAGACAATTTGAAACCCGTTTTACTCAATAGAAAGCAGCCAAACCGCCGTCTCGGATGAAAATGCAGGTTAAAACCGTATTTGTATGATAAAAAACACGTCATAAACACATAATCATTTCATCAACCCGTCCAACGTGTTCAAAAAGACGCTTGATTTGGAACAAACCTGCCCAATCTGGCAACACAGAGCTGCTCCGGTCACAGAGCTGTTTTGAGCCATTTTGGAGTCATTTGGCTTCTCAGCAGTGACGAAATGCAAAACCGTTCATTCTTCTAATGCATATAATGACTACATGACGTTTGTTCTGTTTTCTACCAGAAGAAGTAAAAAAACTGAATATTAAGGCAAAAACACGACACAGATTTTATTTTGAAGTGACTTATTTTGGAACACGTATCGCGTTTCCTTCCAGCACCTGACTTGCTTCCGTCTGGATTGACGCGGTAGGGCTGCGGCATGCGGAAAAATAGAATCTTTGCGGAAAGACACCGGAGCTCCGCAGAGGCTCTGCAGCTGGACCGGAGCTGGACCGCAGCCGGACCGGAGCCGGACCGCAGCCGGACCGCGGCCGGACCGCGGCCGGACCGGAGCCGGACCGCGGCCGGACCGCGGCCGGACCGCGGCCGGACCGCGGCCGGACCGCGGCCGGACCGGATCCAGTGTGCATCGGGGGTGAGGGAGGGGAGGATGAAGAGTGTGTGTGCACGAGTGCTCACTTGTTGCTCCGTCGTTCGACTGAGTTTTATCGCGGTGCCATCTTTGTTGTGTTGAATTTTGTACATTAAGCTTTATTTATGGCAGAAGTTGCCAGAAATATTGTCAGAATAAATATTTTAAATGTCTTTTCAGCTGATTCTTCACTTGAAAATGTCGTTTCTCCCTAGAAAGTCTTTTTATGTCTTGGTGTGCTGTAATGATAACTCTCACAGTATAATTAATTAACTGAGATGAATGTTCTTCTGGTGAATGACCAGAAGTACATTCCTCTCATCTGGGGTGGCTGTGGATTAGTGGGGAGAGCAGACGTCTTGAAATCGAGAGGTTGTGGGTCCGATTCCTGTCTCTCCCTGTCTGCATGTCGCAACCCCCAGCTGTGGCTAAAATAGCACCACTGCCTTGTGGCCGTCATGGGAGTGACAAAGACAAATGGAGACACCCCCCCCCCCCCCAGCCCTACAGGAAAAATCTGGAGCCCTGAAAGCAGCTGGTCCTTGAATTGCGGCACCTTCTAGCAACTCCTGTAGCCAAGTTGGTACCAGCCGTACGGGCCTGTTCCCTCCGTTAGACACTACCAGCGAGGCTGAGAAGAGGATCTGTCCACTGGGCGTCTCAGTTCCTCCATAACTTTGCCCCGTCTTGTACATGATCTCTCCAGATCAACGGAGCCAACAACATTCATCTCAATTAAGGCTTTTTTAAGTAGAATGAAAATGATTTTATTACTTTACCTGAGCTCACACACATGAAGTTGTGGTAAATCAACACGACTGATAATGTCTAATTGGATCAATCAAGAAAATTAAGTTTATTAAACTCAAGTGGATTTAAACCAATACCACTGCTAAATCCTAGCTAGATAAACTTAATTTTCTTGATAGATCCAGCTAGACATTATCAGTACTATTGATTTAACTCAACTTAATTTTTATGAGCTCATATAAAATAGTACAATCACTTTCATTCTACTGAAAAAAGCCATAAAGTTGAGTCAACTTAAAAAGACCAATGCAATCACTTGCCTTATTTTCAGAGCCGGCCAAGGCATAAGCGAACTAAGCAGCTGCTGAGGGCCCCGTGACCACTAGGGGGCCCCCAAGAGCAATTAACTGAAAAAACGAAAAAAGTAATTTATTATTTTTTGCGTGTGTGAGTGATGACGGCTCATATATCATCAAATGTACATTAATGTACAAAAATAATTAATAAGTTAACAGACTGTAGTTTCCTACTGCCTCTCTGCTCTAAATATCAGAGCTCCAATAGTAATGTGTGCATCAGCCAGCGCACACTGCGCATCCACGGGGCTCGGTGCAGGTTCAACATTATGTCGCAAAAGATATAACCTTCAGGTGCTGAAAAGAGGAAAAGGAAGGAGGAAAAAACAAGATAAAGGTATGTTTGCATGTTTTGGTTGGTTGGTTGGTTTGGTGTCAAGGAGATTTTTAAAAGCTAATGTTCGTTGAAAACTAGAGAAATGTCCCTTTTATATATACAGTTTATATATATATATATATACACACACACACACACACACACACACACACATTGGGGTTGCACCGATACCGATACTGGTATCAGCAGTGGCTCCGATACCGCACTAAAACGCTGGTATCGGTATCGGCGAGTACTCACAAATAACACGCCGATGCCATTCACCGACTTTCATATTGCACTTGAACGCACCGCTGTGTGAATTCATTCTTCGACATTCACGCTGTCTGATCTGTGTGTTCAGCGAATGACAGCAATGATTTTACATCCCAGTGAGG